>NC_080380.1:54356884-54656884 GCF_014773155.1 Arachis stenosperma
GCTGGGGCGTGTTTTGTAATTTTCTGGTGCGTGGCCTCGGTCACGCGGTCGCGTCATTCGGAGCTTTTCCCTGCCACGCGGTCGCGTCGGTCATGCGACCGCATCATGTGCGTTCTGCTTAAGGCTGACGATTGGATTTTTGATGGTTTAGAATTTCTCAAATAAAATCTCGTTGCAAGTATAGTCTCTAAACCAATCGCTAATCCTTTCGTACAAAAATTTGTTTGTCACAAGTACAAACCCCTAAAATCTATAAACCGAAGTATTTAAACCTCGGGTCGTTCTCCCTAGGACTTGCAATAAAGTGTTTTGTTATTGGTTGTGAGTTGTATTTGGGGTTTTAAATGAGAAACATGAATAGTAAATGGTAAGAAAACTTTATTAACAAAATGGTCTTGGCAAGATTTGGTTGTCAAGGGTCTTCATCATTATCACTAGCCACAAGTATGGTAGTTGCAAGGATTAATCCCACTTAGTCATCCTTAAATCAATTAACAAAGGAAAGTCAAGTGAGTTATATCAATCCTAGTCCATAAGTCCTAGCTTTCCACTAATTGGATTAATGAAGGCTAGAGTTAATGGCTATCAACTAGCAATCAATTGGACACTAGTGACTCAAGAAATCCTAAGTTACCTTCTCAAGCCAAGAACATAAAATCCTACTCTAACATCCTCTCAAGCATTTCATCAAACACTTGGAGGGTAATGAAAGAAAGCATTCTTATTTGTAAGAATAAAAGGAATCAACAACTAACAATTACAAAGAATTAACAAAACAACAATCAACAACATCACAATCACATGAATTACCTCAAATTGCATTATTAAAAGAAAACAAAAGAATAACACTAGATCCACAACAAAAATGAAGAATTGCAAGAATTAAAGTATATAACTAGAGAGAGAGAGAAGAGAAGAGTAAGAATTAACAAGTGAAAAGTAAATCAAAGCATGAATTAAACCTAGATCTAAGGAAGGAGATTAACCTAAACCTAATCCTAATTCTAGAGAGAAGTGAGAGCTTCTCTCTCTAGAAAACTACTTCTAACTAAAACTATCTAACTAATGATCTAGATTAGTCTATGGGTGTGAATGTGTTAATGTAATGTCAATCCCCTTCAATCCTTGGCTCTTATATGCATTTTGGCGCCAAAGTTGGTTGCTGAAACCTTCCAAAATCGCCAGGCACGTGCTGCATTAGTGAGGTCATGTGCCATCATCGGCGCGTGCGCGCATGGTACGCGTGCGCGTCCTTGGCCTGTTTCGTAATGTGCGCGCGAGCGCCTTGTGCGCGTACGCGTGCTTGGCCGAGATTAATTCTTTGGCTTTTTGTGCTTCTCTCCACTTGCATGCTTCCTTCCTTGCTTCCTTTGATCCATGCCTAGCCTATTTCAATCCTGTAATTACTAGCAACCACATCAAGGCATCTTATGGAATCAAAGAGAAATTAGAATTCATCAAAATAAGGATTGAAAAGAATGTTTTTACACTTAAGCACAAATACGGGAGAGATAACAAAACCATGCTAATTTATAGGCTAAATGTGACAAAAGGTTATCAAAATACTTTAAATTCAATACAAGATAAACCCTCAAATTGGGGTTTGTCAAAGGCACGCAGTCGCGTCAGTCATGCGGCCGCGTCGCTACTGATTTGTGCTTTGCACGCGATCGCGTCGTCCATGCGATCGCGTGGATACCAGTTTCCCTAAAGCTCCATTTTGCTTTCTCCTTTCCTTTTAGTATGTTTCCCTTTTTCATCCTTTAAGTCATTCTGCCTTAGAAAACCTGAAACTACTCAGCACACTAATCACGGCATCGAATGGAAATAAAGGTAATTAAAATAATTAATTTTCAAAGCTTAGGAAACATGTTTTTCACAATATGACATAATAAGGAAGGGAAAGTAAAACCATGCAATTAATGTGAATAAGTAGGTGAGGGATTGTATAAATCACTCAAATTAAGCACAAAATATCTCATGAAATATGGGTTTATCAAAAAGCGTAGCCTAAGGAGCATGATCTAAGCAAAGAAAGAAAGTGTGGCACAAGGAAGAGAAGCGTGCTCAAAGAAGGAAAAGTGTGGATGTATTCAAGGAAGAAGGGTATAAAGCTCTTGCCAAGAGCTTAAAGCTCTTGTGGAGAGCTTTCCTTCAAATAATCAAGAGCCAAGCTCTTGCCAAGAGCTTAAAGCTCTTGCCAAGAGCTTTATCACAAGCACATGAAAGAAGGAAGCAAGGCAAGCTCACATGCAAAGCTCTTGCCAAGAGCTTTGCCCAAGAGCTTTTTCGAGCATTCCAAGGGAAAAATCAAGGAGAAAAAGCTCAAATATGCACTCACCAAGACTTGAACCCATGACCAAGGGGGGGCCAGCACTATTCAACAAGGAAAAACAAGCCGAAATTGGCGTGTTTTCATTCAGCAAGGTTCGAACAGGGAGCATTAAGGAAACAAGGCCTTGTGCGCCGCTCACTTGCCAAGAAAAATGGCCAGCAACTTCCTTCACCAAGATTCGAACCGGGTACCTCAAGGAAGCAAGATTTTGGGCGCTACTCTTGTGCCAAGAAAGCTAGCTCCACAAGTGCTCCACCCAAGATTTGAACCAAGGACCTCAAGGACAAGTAAAGCTCTTGCCAAGAGCTTTAAGCTCTTGCAAAGAGCTTTGTTCTCTTGTCACAAGGGAGGACCGTGCACACACTTTAGCAAGGGAGGGAACCAAAGCTCTTGGCCAAAGCTCTTGCCAAGAGCCGAGCTTTCCCCTGGGAGGTGCACCATGATCCAAAATTCACCCAAAAATCCAAACTAATTCATTTCTTCACCAATTTTGAGAGCCTACCCAAATTCTTAGATCCACATTAGGAAGTGTATAAATTGGTGTTAGTTAGCTATAGAAAGGACTTTGACTTTTACTTTTCAATTTTACTTTCACTTTTAGCTTCTTCTGACATTTTTTTGAAATTGTAATTGGAGAATTGGATCATTTTACTTTCTCTTTTGAATTCTACTTGCTCTTTTGGAAACTTCTGCTTGAATTGGAAGGAGAATTGAGTTCTCCTCCTTTTGGCATTCTCGTTTCCTTCTCTACAAGGCTTGCTTGAGTCTTGGGTGTGAAGAATTGAGGAAATTCTGTCTCAATCTCACCTTAAGATCTCTTTATTTCTTTTTCTGCATAATTCAAGTTTCCTTACTGGTTTTCTAGTCTCTTGACCCCTGAGATCTTGCATTTCCATTTAGTTTATCTGTTGAATGCTTCTTCAAGCAAATTTACTTGTCTGTTTGAGATCTCTTTCAATTCAAATCATCCTCTACTCTTTTACTTGTTGCAATTTACTCTTCTGTGTTTAGATTCTGCAATCCCAGTTCCCAATTCCCTTTTATATTCAAGCAATTTATCTTTCTTGCACTCTAAGCTTCTACAATTTACATTTCTTGCACTTTAAGTTACTGTCATTTACTTTACTTGTTCTTCAAGATTCAGCACTTTAATTTCTTAGCTCCTTAAGTTACTGCAATTTTTCCCTCTCCCTTTACAATTCATACAATTTAGCTTCTATCAATCACAAATCACTCAAATCAACTCTTGTCTGCTTGACTAAATCAACCACTAAAATAAAATTGCTCAATCCTTCAATCCCTGTGGGATCGACCTCACTCATGTGAGTTATTATTACTTAATACGACCCGGTACACTTGCCGGTGAGTTTTGTATTGGATCGTTTTTCACACATCAAGTTTTTGGCGCCGTTGCTGGGGATTAAAATAGATTGACAATGATTAAGTGAAGTGGAGATCTAGATTAAGCATTTTTTTCTGTTGTTCTCAACTAACATATTAATTGTTTGACTATTTGCCTAAGCTAACCAAAACTTCATTCTAGCAATAGATTGAAGTTTCACTGGTTTTCTAGTTTTGTGTGTTTCTTGTGTTGTGTTTTGTATGTCAGGCACAGGGAGGGCTACCTCTATTTTCTCTGAAACTGACCAAAGAACTCTTCGAAGGTTGAAAAGAGAAGCTAGAGGAAAGGTTGTTGTTGGAGAAGAGGAGTCAGAAGAAGAATTCCAAGAGATGGAAGGAGATCCATCTAATCCCAATCATCCAGAAGGAGGGGTCAACAACAACCCACAACAAAGGAGAGTATTGGCCTCTTATACATTTGCAAATGCTAGACATTGTGGGAGCAGCATTCTTACCCCTAATGTTAATGCAAATAACTTTGAACTGAAGCCACAACTCATCACATTGGTTCAAACAACTGTTTTTTTGGAGGAGGACCACTTGAGGACCTGAATCAACATCTATCTACCTTCTTGAGGATTTGTGACACAGTTAAATGCAATAGAGTGCACCCTGACATCTACAAGCTGCTGTTATTCCCATTCTCCCTCAGAGATAAATCCACTCAATTGCTAGAAACATGCCCAAAGGAGAGCATCAACACTTGGGAAGATTTGGTGAGCAAGTTTCTTGCCAAATTTTACCCCCCTCAAAGGATCATTAGATTGAAGACTGAGGTGCTGACATTCACACAAATGGATGCTGAAAATCTATATGAGGCATGGGAAAGATATAAGGCTCTGTTGAGGAAATGTCCATCAGAGATGTTCACTGAGTGGGATAAGCTGCAAAACTTCTTTGAAGGACTCACTCTAAAGGCTCAAGAGGCACTTGACCACTCAGCTGGAGGATCATTGCAATTGATGAAAACTTCAGAGGAGGCTCAAAACCTCATTGATATGGTAGCCAACAACCAATACTTCTTTGCTCACCAAAGGCAACGCCAACCATCACAGAGGAAGGGAGTGCTAGAATTGGAAGGAGTGGATACAATTTTGGCTCAACACAAAGTGATGCAGCAGCAGATTCAGCAACAATTTGAACAAATGGCCAAAAAAATTGATAGCCTACAAGTTGCATCAGTGAGTGCCACAAGCCAACCAACCATTTCTTGGGGGCAGAATGAAGAGAACCAAGAAGAACAGCAGGAGCAAATCCAATATGTGCACAACCAAAATTCTGGACAAAATAAGGTGTATGGTGACACTTACAATCCATCTTGGAAGAACCACCCAAACCTCAGGTGGGGAGATAACCACAACCAGAACCAACAACCATGGCAAAGGAACTCAAATCAAAACACCTCAAGGAACAACCAAAACCACAACCAGCAGTAAACTAACCAAAATCCTTACAGAAAACCCCAAAACAATTACCCCAACTCCAACTATCATCCATCCAATAACCAACCCATCGACCAAAACACTTACCATCAATCATCAACACCCCACAGCCAACCAATCACACAAGACTCTCAGAGGATCACTAATCTGGAGATGCTAATGGAGAAGATGATGAAGAGCCAAGAAATGACAACAAAGAACCAGGAAGGTTCCCTGAAGAGCATGGAGAGGCAGATTGGACAACTCTCTAAGCAAATTTCTATTGAGAGACCTTCAAGCTCACTACCAAGTGACACCATTCCTAATCCAAAAGAAGAATGCAAGGCTGTACAACTAAAGAGTGGAAAGACATTGGTGGACAGTAACAAGGAGGCAACCAAGAAACCTATGGACAGCAACAAAGAACCAACAGAAAAAGAGAAAGCTAGTAACAAGGACATGACAACAAGCAAAAATGTCCAAGAGAAGCTCAAAAAGAAAGACAACCAGCCACACAGTTCAAAGAAAGAAGTTCAAGGACAGCAGCAAGTGGAGAAGAGCTTTACACCTCCACTGCCATATCCTCAGAGATTTAACAAAGAAGCAAAGGATCAACACTTCCATAAGTTCCTTGAGACTTTCAAGAAGCTAGAGATAAACATTCCCTTGGCTCAGGCATTGGAGCAAATGCCCCTGTATTCCAAGTTCTTGAAGGAGCTCATCAACAAGAAAAGATGGCTGGAGAAGGAGACTGTGCTGCTCACTGAAGAATGTAGCGCCGTGCTTCAAAAAGGAATACCACCAAAGCTTAAAGATCCAGGGAGCTTTGTAGTTTCATGCACCATAGGCAAAATAACCTTAGGCAAAGCTCTTTGTGATCTTGGAGCTAGTATCAACTTAATGCCCCTATCCATGATGAGGAAGCTTGCTATAAAAGAACTCAAACCCACCAGGATGTCACTAGTCATGGCAGATAGATCGATCAAGACACCCAATGGAATTGTGGAAAATCTGTTAGTAAAGGTTGGGGAGTTTATTTTCCCTGTAGACTTTGTAATCTTGGACACCAAAGAAGAAGGAAACAATTCAATCATCTTGGAAAGGCCATTTTTAGCAACTGTAAGAGCTATTATTGATGTGGAAAAAGGAGAAATGATTTTCAAAGTACACAATGAGCAAATGGTTATAAATGTCTTCAAGTCAATGCAACACCCTCCAGAGCAAGAGGATTACTTGAGGGTGGACATGATAGAGAGCCTGGTGGAGGAAATGTTAGATACTAATCATCATGAACAAGAAGAGGAAAGTAGTCAAGAGACATTAGAGGAACAAGCAGCCGAAATCTCTATTGACAAAGAGGTGAATCCAAACAAGAAAGAAGAAGTGCAAAAACAAGAACTGAAGCCGTTACCCACCCATCTCAAATATGCATTCCTTGACACATCAGAGAGCTTCCCAGTGATCATCAATTCGTCCCTAATAGAAAAGGAAGAAGGAGAGCTTCTTGATGTACTCAGGGCTCACAAGGATGCTTTAGGATGGGCCATTGACGATCTAAAAGGCATTAGCCCAGCAGTGTGTATGCATAAGATCCTCTTAGAGGACAATTCCAAACCAGTGGTTCAACCTCAGAGGAGGCTAAATCCCACAATGACGGATGTTGTCCAGAAGGAAGTAATGAAGTTGTGGAATGCAGGGATAATCTATCCTATCTCCGATAGCTCATGGATAAGCCCAGTTCAAGTGGTACCAAAGAAGGGTGGGATGACAGTCATTGTTAATGAAAAGAATGAACTCATTCCCACAAGAACTGTGACAGGATGGAGGATGTGTATTGACTATAGGAGATTGAATGATGCCACACGCAAAGATCACTTCCCTCTTCCCTTCATTGACCAGATGCTTGAAAGATTGGCCGGTCATGCTTACTACTGCTTCCTAAATGGGTATTCTGGGTATAATCAGATAGTGGTAGATCCAAAGGACCAAGAAAAGACCTTGTTCACATGTCCCTTTGGAGTTTTCGCCTATAGAAGGATGCCATTTGGGCTGTGCAATGCCCCTGCCACCTTTCAGAGGTGTATGCTCTCTATTTTCTCTGATATGGTTGAAAAGTTTTTAGAGGTCTTCATGGATGACTTTTCTATTTTTGGTGACAATTTCAATGCTTGCCTACAACATCTGACCCTTGTCTTGAAACGGTTCCAAGAAACCAATTTGGTTTTAAACTGGGAAAAGTGCCACTTCATGGTGCCTGAAGGGATTGTTCTTGGTCACAAAGTTTCAAGAAAAGGGATAGAGGTTGACAAGGCAAAGGTGGAAATCATAGAGAAGCTCCCTCCACCAACCAATGTGAAATCTGTTAGAAGTTTCTTGGGGCATGCAGGATTTTATTGAAGGTTTATCAAGGATTTTTCTAAAATAGCCAAACCTTTGAATAATCTGTTGATGAATGATAATCCTTTTGTTTTTGATGAAAATTGCCAGCATGCCTTTGAAACTTTAAAAAACAGACTCACAACAGCACCAATCATCACACCCCTGGATTGGGAACTACCTTTTGAACTCATGTCTGATGCAAGTGACATTGCAATTGGTGCTGTGCTTGAACAAAAGAAGAGAAACTTGCATCATGTCATATATTATGCAAGTAAGGTGTTGAATGAGGCTCAAAAAAATTACACCATAACAGAGAAGGAGTTATTAGCTGTAGTTTATGCAATTGATAAGTTTATATCATACTTGATAGGATCCAAAATTGTGGTTTATACTGACCATGCTGCCCTTAAGTATTTGATGTCAAAGCAGGATGCTAAACCAAGACTTATCAGGTTGATATTACTCTTACAAGAATTTGACATTAAAATAAAGGACAGGAAGGGCACTGAAAACCAAGTTGCTGACTGGTGAGCGGATAATTTGTACACTTTTTAGCATTGTTTTTAGTATGTTTTTAGTATGATCTAGTTAGTTTTTAGTATATTTTTATTAGTTTTTAGTTAAAATTCACTTTTCTGGACTTTACTATGAGTTTGTGTGTTTTTCTGTGATTTCAGGTATTTTCTGGCTGAAATTGAAGGTTCTGAGCAAAAATCTGATTCAGAGACTGAAAAGGGCTGCAGATGCTGTTGGATTCTGACCTCCCTGCAGATTCTGTTGGATGCTGTTGGCGCGCTCTCAACGGCGTTGGAAAGTAGACATCCTGGGCTTTCCAGCAATATATAATAGTCCATACTTTGCCCAAGATTTGATGGCCCAAACCGGCGTTCAAAGTCACCTATAGAAATTCCAGCGTTAAACGCCGGAACTGGCACCTAAATGGGAGTTAAACGCCCAAACTGGCATAAAAGCTGGCGTTTAACTCCAAGAAGAGTCTCTACACGAAATTGCTTCATTGCTCAGCCCAAGCACACACCAAGTGGGCCCGGAAGAAGATTTCTATGTCATTTACTCATCTCTGTACACCCTAGGCTACTAGTTTTCTATATATAGGACCTTTTACTATTGTATTTTCATCTTTTGATCATGTTTTTATGATTGAACCCTCTTTTGGGGAGGCTGGCCATTCGGCCATGCCTAGACTTTGTTCTTATGTATTTTCAACGGTGGAGTTTCTACACACCATAGATTAAGGTGTGGAGCTCTGCTGTACCTCGAGTATTAATGCAATTACTATTGTTCTTCTATTCAATTCCGCTTGTTCTTTGTCCAAGATATCACTTGTTCTTCAACTTGATGAATGTGATGATCCGTGACACTCATCATCATTCTCACCTATGAACAAGGTGACTGACAACCATTCTTGTTCTACAAGCATTCGAGGCTTAGTGAATATCTCTTGGATTTCTGATTGCATGATGCATGGTTGATCGACTGACAACCGAGTGCTCGCCTGACAAACGAGCCAGCCATTCCGTGAGATCAGAGTCTTCGTGGTATAGGCAAGAACTGATGGCGGCATTCAAGAGAATCCGGAAGGTCTAACCTTGTCTGTGGTATTCTGAGTAGGATTCAATGATTGAATGACTGTGACGTGCTTCAAACTCCTGAGGGCGGGGCGTTAGTGACAGACGCCAAAAGAATCACTGGATTCTATTCCGGTCTGATTGAGAACCGACAGATGATTAGCCTATGCTGTGACAGAGCATCAGGGACGTATTTTCACTGAGAGGATGGGAGGTAGCCATTGACAACAGTGAAACCCTACACGAGCTTGCCATGGAAAGGAGTAAGAAGGATTGGATGAAGACAGTAGGAAAGCAGAGAGGCGGAAGGGAAGGCATCTTCATACGCTTGTCTGAAGCTCTTACACCAATGATATACATAAGTATCTCTATCTTTATCTTTATGCTTTATTCGTTTATCACTATACCCATTTGAGTCTGCCTGACTGAGATTTACAAGGTGACCATAGCTTGCTTCATACCACCAATCTCCGTGGGATCGACCCTTACTCGCGTAAGGTTTATTACTTGGACGACCCAGTGCACTTGCTGGTTAGTTGTGCGAAGTTGTGTTTATGCCATGGTATTGAGCACCAAGTCTTTGGAGCCATTACTAGGGATGGTTTATGTTTTGAAAAGTATTGATCACAATTTCGTGCACCAAGTTCTTGGCGCCGTTGCCGGGGATTGTTCGAGTTTTGAGCAAGCTTTTGGTCCGGTAACATCAGTGCCAAATTTTCGATCCGGCAACTGCACCAAGTTTTTGGCGCCGTTGCCGGGGATTGTTTGTGTATGGACAACTGACGGTTCATCTTGTTGCTTAGATTAGGTATTATTTTTCTTCAGAGTTCTTAAGAATGAATTCTAGTGTTTCAAGGTGATGTTCTTATCATCATCAAAGCTGATTGATCATCATCAATTTAGCTCTTGAATGCAATGTCTTGCTGAAGCTTAGCTAGCTATGTCTAATTCCTTTAGACTAAAGCTTTAGACTAACATTGCATGATTCCTGGAATTCTCATTAAGAATTTTGATACCTTTATTTTCCTTTTCACCTAATTTTCGAAAAATAACAAAAAAAAATTACAAAAGCATAAAATCCAAAAATATTTCTTGTTTGAGTCTAGAGTCTCATCTTAAGTTTAGTGTCAATTGCATGTTTCTGTTCTTACTGCATTCATGCATGTGTCTTCATTAATCTTCAAGTTGTTCTTGATGATTTTCTTGTTTTTATCTTTGAATTCTATTGACTTGAGTGTTTTGTTGTTTCCCATATATACAAACTGCTAAGTTTGGTGTCTTGCATGCATTGTTATTTGATTTTAGTTGCATTTTGATTATTCCTCATTATTAAAAATCCAAAAATATTTTTTATTTGTGTCTTTTCAAGTCAATAATACAGAGAATTGAAGATTCAGAACATACTGCAGAGGAATCACACAGAAAAGCTGGGCATTCAAAAATGCCCAGTGAAGAAGACAGACTGGCGTTTAAACGCCAGCCAGGGTGCCTGGTTGGGCGTTTAACGCCCAAAAGGGTAGTAGTTTGGGCGTTAAACGCCAGAATGTGCACTATTCTGGGCGTTTAACGCCAGGATGGCACAAGGGGGAAGATTTTGTTTTCAAAATCAATTTTTTTTCAAGTTTTCAAAGTTTTTCAAAATCAAATCTTTTTCAAATCATATCTTTTCAATCAAATGTTTTCAAAATCAATTTCTTTCCTTTTTCAAAGATACTTACTAACAATTAATGATTTGATTGAACATTTTTTGCCTTTTCTGTTGAGGAAGGTTTTATGTTTGAATCATATCTTTTCAAATTGTTTTCAAATCATATCTTTTAAAATTGTTTTCAAATCATATCTTTTTAATCACATCTTTTTCAAAATAAGTCTTCATTTAAATCTTTTTAATTTCTAATTTCAAAATCTTTTTCAAAAATCACTTGATTTCTTTTCCACTCTTATTTTCGAAAATCAATTAAGTGTTTTTCAAATGTTTTCAAAATATTTTACGTAAATTTTCGAAAATTACTTCCCTTCTTCTCACATCCTTCTATTTATGGACTAACACTATTCCTTAATGCAAAATTCGAACTCCATCTTCTTTGATAAAGTTCGAATTTTCTACCTCTGTCTTCCATTTTTCTTCCTCTGACACCTCAAGGAATCTCTATACTGTGACACAGAGGATTCCATATTTTCTTGTTCTGTTCTCTTTCATATGAGTAGGAACAAAGACAAAGGCATTCTTGTTGAAGCTGACCCTGAACCTGAAAGGACCTTGAAGCGAAAGCTAAGAGAAGCTAAGGCACAACTCTTTATTGAGGACCTAACCGAATTCTTCAAAGAAGAAGAACCCATGGCAGCCAAAAACAACAACAATGCCAACAATGCAAGGAAGGTGCTAGGTGACTTTACTGCACCTACTCCCGACTTCTATGGGAGAAGCATCTCTATCCCTGCCATTGGAGCAAACAACTTTGAGCTTAAGCCTCAATTAGTTTCTCTAATGCAACAGAATTGCAAGTTCCATGGACTTCCAATGGAAGATCCTCATCAATTTTTAGCTGAGTTCTTGCAAATCTGTGACACAGTCAAGACCAATGGGGTTGACCCTGAGGTCTACAGACTGATGCTATTCCCTTTTGCTGTAAGAGACAGAGCTAGAATATGGTTGGATTCACAACCTAAAGAAAGCCTGGATTCTTGGGAAAAGCTAGTCAATGCCTTCTTGGCAAAGTTCTTTCCACCACAAAGATGGAGTAAGCTTAGAGTGGAAGTCCAAACCTTCAGACAGAAGGATGGAGAATCCCTCTATGAAGCTTGGGAAAGATACAAACAATTAATCAGAAAATGTCCTTCAGACATGCTTTCTGAATGGAGCATCATAGGTATTTTCTATGATGGTCTCTCTGAACTATCCAAGATATCTTTGGATAGCTCTGCTGGAGGATCTCTTCATCTGAAGAAGACGCCTACAGAGGCTCAGGAACTCATTGAAATGGTTGCAAATAACTAATTCATGTACACTTCTGAAAGGAATCCTGTGAATAATGGAACAAGTCAGAAGAAAGGAGTTCTTGAGATTGATACTCTGAATGCCATATTGGCTCAGAATAAAATATTGACTCAACAAGTCAATTTGATTTCTCAAAGTCTGTCTGGAATGCAAAATGCACCAAGCAGTACTAAGGATGCTTCATCTGAGGAAGAAGCTTATGATCCTGAGAACCCTTCAATGGAAGAGGTGAATTACCTAGGGGAACCCTATGGAAACACTTATAATTCTTCATGGAGAAATCACCCAAATCTCTCATGGAAGAATCAAGAGAAACCTCAACAAGGTTTCAACAACAATAATGGTGGAAGAAACAGGTTTAGCAATGGCAAGCCTTTTCCATCATCTTCTCAGCAACTGATACGTAAAAATTAGATTTACGTACAACCGGCAAGTATACCGGGTCGTATCAAGTAGTAAAACTCACTTAGAGTGAGGTCGATCCCACGAGGATTGGTAGATTAAGCAACTTTAGTTAAATGGTAGATTTAGTTAAGCGAATCATAGTTTTGATTTCATGAGCATTTTGATTTTTTGGACATAATTGCAAGAATTTAAATGGCAAAGAATGTAAAGAACTAGAAGAGAGAAATAAAATGAAAGTAAATAACGGAAACTTAAAGTGCAAGAAACTTAAATGACATCAAAGATAAATGGCAAGGAATTAAAGGTTACAGAAATTTAAAGAACATAAGAGTAAATAACAAGAATTAAAGGAACAAAATGTAAATGACAAGAATAGTAAATTGACAGAATGTAGAAGGGACTTGGGTTATGGGTAATCAAACAACTAGAAGCAAAAGAAATAAGAATTGATAGTAGAGAAGATCATTAGGGATCAGAGATGCAAGTGTTCATGAATTGATGTTAGTCAAATCCTTCTCAATCATGGGCATAGATCCATGGCAAGTGGGTAATTGAATCCCAATCTCTTGGTGATTCAATTTCTCTCCACATAACCAAATGCCACTCTCGTGATCTATTTGTTCATGAGAAGAGATGAAGCTCAAATCTAATCCAGCCACACAATTCCCATAATCTCAACCAAGGAGAGTTACATCTCACATACTAACCAAGGTGTATTGATTAAGGAAACCATGAAAGGATGAACTCTAAACTGAATTATGTGACTCATTCCTCAAATTCACCACATAATTCATATAGATTAACCCCTCTCTCGATGGTGGTTGAATCTTTGAAGAACAAGAGTTCCCTCTTTAGATCAACCACTAAAATTGAGGAGGACAAGATGAATTCACCAATCCATTCCAACAAGCAGAGCTCCTCCCCCTAATGAAAGTGGGGTTTAGTGAGTCATTGCTCCAATTTCAACAACAATTTCCATCAACAAAAATTAAACTAAGTGTAAAAGAAAGATGAAGAAGAATAAAGAAATGCTTAAAGCTTAAGAAAATGAAGAAGAGAAGTTCCAAGGAGAACCCCCAAAAATGCTCTCGGGTATACTCCCGGAAGTACCAAAAAGCTAAGTAAAAGTGCTAAAAAGTATGAAAAAGTTCTAAGTGTCAAAAGTGTAAAAAGTCCCCTACAAGTACACCAATCTCTTCTACTTATACTACTCCTAAAACTCTTTCAAAGATCTTGAATTGGGTTGGAAATATGGGCTTCCTCTTTGTTGAATTCTTGGCTCAATTGGAAGAAATGTTGCTAGACTTGGAAAGGAAGAGTTCATTCATCATGCTTCTGGCCCATTGGCTTGGCGTTTTTGTCAATAACGCTGGCCTTAATGCACGTTGGCAACGTGCATCACAATTTCCTGGGAGTTAGCTTTGAGGCTTGGGCGTTGCTAGCCCAAGTTGTTGCTAACAACTTGCTTCTCCTCTTCTTGGCTCTACTTTCATGCTAAATGTAGCCCAGAATTTGAGTGTCAACCTTCTGCTTCAATATGGACTACTATACATCATTGGAAAGCTCTTGATGTCTATTTTCCAATGCCACTGGAATCACCTCAATTGGACCTTCCTAGCTCAAGTTATGGTTCCTCAAAGAAGGTAAGGTCAATCTGCCAAGTTGTTGCCAAAAACGCACCCATTTTGCCAAGTTGGCAACGTGCCCGTGCCTAGAGCCTCCCAAAGCAGGGAAATGAGGCTGGCGTTGTTGCCAAAAACGCACCCTTGCTAGCACGTTGGCAACGTGCTCGTGCCCCACTCCAAGGCTCATCTCTAGCCTTCTTGAATTTCAACTTCATGTTCTTGTTTTCAGGGCCTAAAGATGACTCTGGTTTGGCTTCAATTTTGTGCTCCACCATAGACTATTATATATGGTTGGAAAGCTCTGAATGTTAGCTTTCCAACGCAACTGGAAGCACTCAATTTGGATCTCAATAACTCAAGTTATGCTCGTTTGAAGGAGACAGGGTCAGGCTGCCAAAATCACACACGTTTTTGGTGAAAACGCCCTTGTTTCCAGCGTTGCCAACGTGCTCAGATTCTGAAGCTCTAAATGAAGCCAACTTTTGAAGCTTCAAATGAATGCCAATCCCATACTATGATATATGGTTGGAAAGCTCTGGATGTCTACTTTCAAATGCCGTTGGAATCACCTCATTTGGAGCTTTGTAGCTCAAGATATACTCCATTGAAGGAGGTAAGGTCAGGCTGTCCAGCTCACCAGCGTTTTTGGCAAACACTCCTTTGTATTTCAGCGTTGGCAACGTGGTTGGTAGCCTTGCTTGGCGTAGGCAACGTGCATGGCATGGCTTGTGGGCGTTGGCAACTTGGTTGGTGCGGCTGATGGGCGTTGGCAACTTGGTTGGTGCGGCTGATGGGCGTTGGCAACTTGGTTGGCACCAAGACTTGGTGCCTAGCCAAGCATTCTTGTGTGGCGTTGCCTAGGGACACGCCTATTGTTCCTGGCGTTGGCAACGCCCTCGAGCTTCTCATCAAGGCTTCATTCTTGTTGCTTGGCGTTGCCTTGAATAACGCCTATGGTTCCTGGCGTTGGCAACGCCAGCTTCTCTTCCTCCAGGGCCAAGCTTGCTTCACAAATTGGCGTTGGCAACGTGGTTCTAGAGTTGGCAACGTGCTTCACTTCATCCAGGGCCAAGCTTGCTTGTGTGGCGTTGGCAACGTGGTTCTAGAGTTGGCAACGTGCTTCACTTCCTCCAGGGCCAAGCTTGCTTGTGTGGCGTTGCCTTCAACAACGCCCATAGTTCTTGGCGTTGGCAACGCCCTCGACACTCCTTCATGGCCCAAGCTTCTTGCTTGTGTGGGCGTTGCCTTCAACAACTCAGCCTATTCTTCAAGTTGGCAACGCCAACTTTGCTTCCAAGGCTGCCTGGCGTTGTCCTCAACAACGCACCACATTCCTCAAGTTGGCAACGCCAACTTTGCTTCTTGGTTGCCTGGCGTTATCCTCAACAACGCCCTCCCTTCCCAAGTTGGCAACGCCAACTCTTCTTCTTGGTAACCTGGCGTTATCCTCAACAACGCCCTCTCTTCCCAAGTTGGCAACGCCAACTCTTCTTCAAGTTGCCCAGCTTGCATCATTCTTGCTTCCATGCTTCCTTGTTTCATCACCTATCATCAACAAAGGAAATAGCTTCAAAGTCTTACCAATTCATGCAATAAATTCCATGAGATTCATTCATACTCATTCATGTATATATTCCTTAAATCATTTGCATGAATTTGGCTATAATCAACATGTTCCTTAGTATTCTCATGCATGAAAACAAACTCATAAAAGGACTTGTTTATTTAGAGAAAATGAGTGAAATCAAGCTAAAATCAACTAAACTAACTAGCTAATATAGAAAATATGCAAACGCATCACAACACCAAACTTAAACCTTGCTTGTCCTCAAGCAAGAAGAGAATCATGCAATAGAGATTGACAATCCAAGGTAAGAAGAATAACAACTCAATGTTCATGGTAAGCTAGTTTTTCTAAGAATGCTACAATCACAAAAGAAATGTAAATGATTGATGCTTCTATCTAGCTCAATTTATGAAATCTTTTTCTTATATTTCTTCCTTGAATCAAGCTTTTGATTTTCTTATTAGCTTCTCCTTTTGGGTGCTTTGCCCCATGAGTTGATTACAAAACTACGACTCTAAATGCTTTGTTTTCAAGTATTACCACTTGATACATAAGCACCACAAGCATTTAATTAGAGGATTTCATTAAGCACATTTATTTCTTTTCTTGACTCTCTAATCATTGATGCTCAGAGCCTTGAGCTTTGAGGGAGTGCTTTTGCACTTGAGCCTAGCCTTGACTTCTAAGTGTTTTGTTTTCAAGCATTTTACTTGATACATAAACACCACAAGTACTTAACAATGGAATTGTCATTGGTACTCAGAGCCTTCAACTTTCTCATTCTTTCCCTTTTTCTTTTCTTTGCCTTCTTTTTTTTCAAGGTTTTCATGATTTCAAAAGATTTCACAAAATGTCCTAGATGAAAACTTCAATTAAATCAAATCTAATGCAATTGAGCAACAATCAAACATACTAGCCTTCCAATACTTGTATGCACATGCCAAGTTCTTCTTTAATTCCTTGTTTGTTTATGATCATGATGCCTTTTTTTGCTTTTGAATTCACAAAACTCAAGTTGGTAGTCATAATGCCACAGCAACATATTGCAAATCAAAATTCAAGCTATGCTTATTCATATCACACATGCATATAAAGAAGGTAATAAGACAATCATGCAATTTAAAGTGCTAGAAACAAATGAGAGAAAAAAGAACTTTACAACCTTGTAATTTATCTTCTCTATTGTTGTCCTTTTCCTCCTTTTCTTTCCCTTCCCACACCAAACTTAGAATGATTGCTTGTCCTCAAGCAACAATTAGAACCATGGCTATGGGGCTAAGATAGATCATGAATGTCTTACACAATGAAACATTAGTAGCACATGTGTTTCAAGTAAGCAAAATTAAAGATAACAATTAAGGAAATAAAATCTAAATTAAAAGTAGCAATTGTTAAGTAGTTTTTCTGATTGTTTGGAGCTAGTGACTAATCATGCAAAGGGTTAAAATGTGTCTTTAATGAAAGTTTTTGGTGGAACACCAAACTTAGCACCTCACATTCACCTTTGAATTCTGTTGGTGTGTAACACCAAACTTAGCTCCTTGCAATGCAGATAAATATACTTAACTCTTTTATTGAATTAACTAAGAAAAGAAGACTACCTTTGGTTGGGTTGCCTCCCAACAAGCGCTTTTTTATCGTCATTAGCTTGACGGTTGTCCCTCTTTAGGGCGGATGATGATCATAGTGCCTTAATCCTTCCCCTCTCACCGTGAGCTTCCTTCCAGTATTATTCTTGATGATTTCCACATGTTCAAGTGAGAGGATTTTGTTCACTGTGTAGTATCCAGAAAAGTGTGGAGATGTCTCTATTGGTTGGTAAGTTAGCATCACTTTATCCCCTGGTGAGAAGTCTTCAGTGGAGATTTTCTTGTTTCTCCATCCTCTTGGCATTTTCTTCTTGGGACTCTCTTCTTTTCCAGGAGATAGTTCAGGTTTTGGGATCTCAATTTTTGGACTGTCCTTGCTATGAATCTTAAATGCTGACTTTGATTGCAGCTTCTCCTCTATTCTTTGAGCTTGTTGCAGCACCTCCACCTCTTCATTTTCTTTCCAGCATGAGCTTGGAAGTGCCTCATCAGGTGCCTCTTTCAAGTTTGGATCTATGGAATCAATCTTCATACACTCTTCCTCTTGGGTGGAGTCTTGCAAATTCTTGAAGACATGGAACACTATATGCTCATCATGCACCCTTAGCATTAATTCTCCTTTTTCGACATCTATCAATGCCCTGGCAGTGGCTAAAAAGGGCCTCCCTAGAATAATGGGAGTGTTGTCATCTTCCTCTATGTCTAGGATGACAAAGTCAACTGGGAGGAAAAATTTGTCCACCTTTACTAATACATTCTCTACAACCCCGAGTGCTTGCTGAATAGATTTATCCGCCATTTGAAGGGCTATCTTTGTAGGTTTCAATTCATGAATCTGAAGCTTCCTCATCAAAGATAGAGGCATCAGATTTATGCTTGCACCAAGATCACAAAATGCTCTCTCAATCATCATGTTGCCTATTGTGCAGGGGATGTGAAAGCTCCCTGGGTCTTTCATCTTCTTTGGCAACTTTTTCTGGATGATGGCACTACACTCTCTGGTCATCACAACCGTTTGTCCCTCTTTCAAGGATCTTTTCTTTGTTAACAATTCCTTCATGAACTTAGCATATAGGGGCATCTGTTCAAGTGCTTCAATGAAGGGGATGTTGATGTGTAGTGTCTTGAATATTTCCAAGAATTTGGAATATTGCTTCTCTTTGTTCTCTTCTTTAAACCTTTGAGGGTATGGGAGCATTGGTTGGTATGCTTTCACTGCCTCCTTCTTAGCTAATTTATCACTTTGTGTATAGGTTTCTTGCTCCTGCTTTTGTTCCTTCACCTCTTCTTTTAAGCCTTCTTTGATGTGCTCTTCCTGAGTAATGGCTTCTGTCTCCACTTTCTTCCCACTTCTCAGGGTGATTGCTTTACACTCCTCCCATTTTATGGCTTTTTCTGTGTCTCTTGGGTTGGGTATCGTATCACTTGGAAGAACATTGGTTGGTCGCTCGGCTTGTTTGGCCAATTGTCCCACTTGTCTCTCAATATTCTTCATGATGATCTCATGTTCCTTGTGTCCCTTAGCTAAGGCTTGAGTGGTTTGAGCAAGTGCTTGCAAGGTTGCTTCCAGACTTGAGATTCTGGCCTCATGATGGTCAATTGGAGGTATGATGGGGGTTGATTGTTGTTGGAAGTTATTGGGTGGATTAGTGTGGTAGTTTTGTGAAGTGAATATTGGTGCCGGAAAGTTGCTTTGGTGAGTTTGTGAGTTATTATGAGGGTGTTGATATGTGTTTTGTGTTTTTCTATATTGGTTAGTGTTGTTGGCATGGTGATTTTGGTTATTTGTGTTGCGGGAGTGATTGTGGTTGTTGTTCTTTTGCCAATGGTTTTCACCCCACTTTAGATTGGGATGATTTCTCCAAGATGAGTTGTATGTATCACCATGGAATTCATCCTGAGAATTTGAAGTATTCTGCATGTATTGAACTTGCTCTTGTGGTTGTTCAACAGTGGTCCCTTCACCTTGGCTCCATTCAAGTAATGGTTGATTTGTTGTGTTCACTGATGCTAGCTGAAAACCATCCATTCTCTTTGTTATCATCTCTATTTGTTGTTGGATTTGTTGGTGCATTAACTTGTTTTGTGCCAAGATAGCATCAACACCTTCGAGCTTCATTACACCTTTCTTTGGGGTCGGATTATGCTGCCTCTCTGATGAGTAATAATATTGATTGTTTGCCACAATCTCAATGAGGTCTTGAGCCTCCTCGGCAGTTTTCATCATGTTAAGTGATCCTCCTGATGAGTAGTCTAGTCCCTTCCTTGCTTCTAAGTTTAAACCTTCATAGAAGTTTTGGAGTTTGACCCAGTCACTAAACATGTCAGGTGGACATCTTCTCATGAGTGCCTTATACCTTTCCCAGGCTTCATACAATGACTCCCCTTCCATTTGCCTGAAAGTTTGTACCTCTGTCTTCAACTTGATGATTCTTTGAGGTGGGTAAAACTTTGCTAGAAATCTGCCCATCAGGTCATTCCAATCATTGAGGCTTTCCTTGGGGAATGATTCTAGCCATTGAGTGGCTTTATCCCTCAAAGAGAATGGAAATAGTAACAACTTGTAGACATCTGGATGCACTCCATTCGTCTTCACTGTATTGCATATCCTCAGAAAAACAGATAGATGTTGATTTGGGTCTTCAAGAGGTCCCCCTCTATAAGAGCAGTTGTTCTATACCAAAGTGATGAGTTGAGGTTTCAACTCAAAGTTATTGGCCTGAACTGGAGGAGTGGCAATACTACTCCCACAATGTCTTGGATCAGGGATGGTATAAGAAGATAGCACCCTTCTAGGTGGTCCATCATTGTTGTTGACCCCTCCAGGATTGTGCATCTCATCCTCCATGACTTGATCTTCTCCCTCTGAATCCTCTTCACCAACTATTCCCTTTCCTCTTTCTACTCTCCTTATCCTTCGGCGGGTTCTCTCGTCCTCAATATCATGTCTATTAGCTCCTGACATACACAAACAAAACCAAAATCACAAGTGAAATATTCTAGAATTAGAGTGGAATTGGGGTTAGTGAAACAAAGTATCAAACAGTTAGTAGGCTTAACAAAAACACAAAAAAATGCTCAATCTAAACCACCTTTCACTTAATCATTGTCAATCTAACCAATCCCCGGCAACGGCGCCAAAAACTTGATACGTAAAAATTAGATTTACGTACAACCGACAAGTATACCGGGTCGTATCAAGTAGTAAAACTCACTTAGAGTGAGGTCGATCCCACGAGGATTGGTAGATTAAGCAACTTTAGTTAAATGGTAGATTTAGTTAAGCGAATCATAGTTTTGATTTCATGAGCATTTTGATTTTTTGGACATAATTGCAAGAATTTAAATGGCAAAGAATGTAAAGAACTAGAAGAGAGAAATAAAATGAAAGTAAATAACGGAAACTTAAAGTGCAAGAAACTTAAATGACATCAAAGATAAATGGCAAGGAATTAAAGGTTGCAGAAATTTAAAGAACATAAGAGTAAATAACAAGAATTAAAGGAACAAAATGTAAATGACAAGAATAGTAAATTGACAGAATGTAGAAGGGACTTGGGTTATGGGTAATCAAACAACTAGAAGCAAAAGAAATAAGAATTGATAGTAGAGAAGATCATTAGGGATCAGAGATGCAAGTGTTCATGAATTGATGTTAGTCAAATCCTTCTCAATCATGGGCATAGATCCATGGCAAGTGGGTAATTGAATCCCAATCTCTTGGTGATTCAATTTCTCTCCACATAACCAAATGCCACTCTCGTGATCTATTTGTTCATGAGAAGAGATGAAGCTCAAATCTAATCCAGCCACACAATTCCCATAATCTCAACCAAGGAGAGTTACATCTCACATACTAACCAAGGTGTATTGATTAAGGAAACCATGAAAGGATGAACTCTAAACTGAATTATGTGACTCATTCCTCAAATTCACCACATAATTCATATAGATTAACCCCTCTCTCGATGGTGGTTGAATCTTTGAAGAACAAGAGTTCCCTCTTTAGATCAACCACTAAAATTGAGGAGGACAAGATGAATTCACCAATCCATTCCAACAAGCAGAGCTCCTCCCCCTAATGAAAGTGGGGTTTAGTGAGTCATTGCTCCAATTTCAACAACAATTTCCATCAACAAAAATTAAACTAAGTGTAAAAGAAAGATGAAGAAGAATAAAGAAATGCTTAAAGCTTAAGAAAATGAAGAAGAGAAGTTCCAAGGAGAACCCCCAAAAATGCTCTCGGGTATACTCCCGGAAGTACCAAAAAGCTAAGTAAAAGTGCTAAAAAGTATGAAAAAGTTCTAAGTGTCAAAAGTGTAAAAAGTCCCCTACAAGTACACCAATCTCTTCTACTTATACTACTCCTAAAACTCTTTCAAAGATCTTGAATTGGGTTGGAAATATGGGCTTCCTCTTTGTTGAATTCTTGGCTCAATTGGAAGAAATGTTGCTAGACTTGGAAAGGAAGAGTTCATTCATCATGCTTCTGGCCCATTGGCTTGGCGTTTTTGTCAATAACGCTGGCCTTAATGCACGTTGGCAACGTGCATCACAATTTCCTGGGAGTTAGCTTTGAGGCTTGGGCGTTGCTAGCCCAAGTTGTTGCTAACAACTTGCTTCTCCTCTTCTTGGCTCTACTTTCATGCTAAATGTAGCCCAGAATTTGAGTGTCAACCTTCTGCTTCAATATGGACTACTATACATCATTGGAAAGCTCTTGATGTCTATTTTCCAATGCCACTGGAATCACCTCAATTGGACCTTCCTAGCTCAAGTTATGGTTCCTCAAAGAAGATAAGGTCAATCTGCCAAGTTGTTGCCAAAAACGCACCCATTTTGCCAAGTTGGCAACGTGCCCGTGCCTAGAGCCTCCCAAAGCAGGGAAATGAGGCTGGCGTTGTTGCCAAAAACGCACCCTTGCTAGCACGTTGGCAACGTGCTCGTGCCCCACTCCAAGGCTCATCTCTAGCCTTCTTGAATTTCAACTTCATGTTCTTGTTTTCAGGGCCTAAAGATGACTCTGGTTTGGCTTCAATTTTGTGCTCCACCATAGACTATTATATATGGTTGGAAAGCTCTGAATGTTAGCTTTCCAACGCAACTGGAAGCACTCAATTTGGATCTCAATAACTCAAGTTATGCTCGTTTGAAGGAGACAGGGTCAGGCTGCCAAAATCACACACGTTTTTGGTGAAAACGCCCTTGTTTCCAGCGTTGCCAACGTGCTCAGATTCTGAAGCTCTAAATGAAGCCAACTTTTGAAGCTTCAAATGAATGCCAATCCCATACTATGATATATGGTTGGAAAGCTCTGGATGTCTACTTTCAAATGCCGTTGGAATCACCTCATTTGGAGCTTTGTAGCTCAAGATATACTCCATTGAAGGAGGTAAGGTCAGGCTGTCCAGCTCACCAGCGTTTTTGGCAAACACTCCTTTGTATTTCAGCGTTGGCAACGTGGTTGGTAGCCTTGCTTGGCGTAGGCAACGTGCATGGCATGGCTTGTGGGCGTTGGCAACTTGGTTGGTGCGGCTGATGGGCGTTGGCAACTTGGTTGGTGCGGCTGATGGGCGTTGGCAACTTGGTTGGCACCAAGACTTGGTGCCTAGCCAAGCATTCTTGTGTGGCGTTGCCTAGGGACACGCCTATTGTTCCTGGCGTTGGCAACGCCCTCGAGCTTCTCATCAAGGCTTCATTCTTGTTGCTTGGCGTTGCCTTGAATAACGCCTATGGTTCCTGGCGTTGGCAACGCCAGCTTCTCTTCCTCCAGGGCCAAGCTTGCTTCACAAATTGGCGTTGGCAACGTGGTTCTAGAGTTGGCAACGTGCTTCACTTCATCCAGGGCCAAGCTTGCTTGTGTGGCGTTGGCAACGTGGTTCTAGAGTTGGCAACGTGCTTCACTTCCTCCAGGGCCAAGCTTGCTTGTGTGGCGTTGCCTTCAACAACGCCCATAATTCTTGGCGTTGGCAACGCCCTCGACACTCCTTCATGGCCCAAGCTTCTTGCTTGTGTGGGCGTTGCCTTCAACAACTCAGCCTATTCTTCAAGTTGGCAACGCCAACTTTGCTTCCAAGGCTGCCTGGCGTTGTCCTCAACAACGCACCACATTCCTCAAGTTGGCAACGCCAACTTTGCTTCTTGGTTGCCTGGCGTTATCCTCAACAACGCCCTCCCTTCCCAAGTTGGCAACGCCAACTCTTCTTCTTGGTAACCTGGCGTTATCCTCAACAACGCCCTCTCTTCCCAAGTTGGCAACGCCAACTCTTCTTCAAGTTGCCCAGCTTGCATCATTCTTGCTTCCATGCTTCCTTGTTTCATCACCTATCATCAACAAAGGAAATAGCTTCAAAGTCTTACCAATTCATGCAATAAATTCCATGAGATTCATTCATACTCATTCATGTATATATTCCTTAAATCATTTGCATGAATTTGGCTATAATCAACATGTTCCTTAGTATTCTCATGCATGAAAACAAACTCATAAAAGGACTTGTTTATTTAGAGAAAATGAGTGAAATCAAGCTAAAATCAACTAAACTAACTAGCTAATATAGAAAATATGCAAACGCATCAGCAACAGACAGAGAATTCTAAGCAGAACCCCTCTGACTTAGCAACTATGGTCTCTGATCTAATCAAAACCACTCAAAGTTTCATGAATGAAACAAGGTCCTCCATTAGAAATTTGGAGGCACAAGTGGGGCAGCTGAGCAAGAAAATTACTGAACTCCCTCCAAGTACTCTTCCAAGCAACACAGAAGAAAATCCAAAAGGAGAGTGCAAAGCCATAAACATGGCCGAATTTGGAGAGGATGGAGAGGAAGTGGACGCCACTGAGGAAGACCTCAATGGGCGTGCACTGACCTCCACTGAGTTCCCTAATGAGGAACCATGGGAATCTGAGGCTCAAAATGAGACCATAGAGATTCCATTGGACTTACTTCTGCCTTTCATGAGCTCTGATGAGTATTCTTCCTCTGAAGAGGATGAGTATGTCACTGAAGAGCAAGTTGCTAAATACCTTGGAGCAATCATGAAGCTAAATGACAAGTTATTTGGAAATGAGACTTGGGAGGATGAACCTCCTTTGCTCACCAAAGAACTGGATGACTTGTCTAGGCAGAAATTACCTCAAAAGAGGCAAGACCCTGGGAAGTTTTCCATACCTTGTACCATAGGCACCATGACCTTCAAGAAGGCTCTGTGTGACTTAGGGTCAAGTGTAAACCTCATGCCTCTCTCAGTAATGGAGAAGCTAAAGATCTTTGAGGTACAAGCTGCAAGAATCTCATTAGAGATGGCAGACAACTCAAGAAAACAAGCTCATGGACTTGTAGAGAATGTTCTGGTAAAGGTTGAAGACCAGTACATTCCTACTGATTTCATAGTCCTAGAGACTGGGAAATGCATGGATGAAACCATCATCCTTGGCAGACCTTTCCTAGCCACAGCAAAGGCTGTGATTGATGTTGATAGAGGTGAACTGATCATTCAAGTGAATGGAGAATCCTTTGTGTTTAAGGCTCAAGGATATCCCTCTGTCACCATGGAGAAGAAGCATGAAGAGCTTCTCTCAAATCAGAGACAAACAGAGCCCCCACAGTCAAACTCTAAGTTTGGTGTTGGGAGGCCACAACCAAACTCTAAGTTTGGTGTTGAACCCCCACATTCAAACTCTAAGTTTGGTGTTGGGAGGTTCCAACATTGCTCTGAGTATCTGTGAGGCTCCATGAGAGCCCTCTGTCAAGCTACTGACATTAAAGAAGCGCTTGTTGGGAGGCAACCCAATGATTATAGTTTATATATTTTCTTTTGTCATTTTATGTCTTTTGTAGGTTGATGATCATAAGAAGTCACAAAATCCATTGAAAAAGCAAAAACAGAATGAAAAACAGGAAGAAAAATAGCACACCCTGGAGGAAGATGCTGCTGGCGTTCAAACGCCAGTAAACCTAGCAGTTGGGCGTTTAACGCCCAGTCTGGCACCATTCTGGGCGTTTAACGCCAGAAAGGGGCACCAGACTGGCGTTAAACGCCAGAAAAGGGCAAGAACCTGGCGTTAAACGCCAGGAATGGGCATCAGCCCGGCGTTTAACGCCAGAAATGGCTCAAAACGTGATTTTGAGCAATATTTGGTGCAGGGATGACTTTTCCTTGACACCACAGGATCTGTGGACCCCACAGGACCCCCACCAACCCCACCACCACCCTCTCTCTTCTTCTCCCATTCACCAATCACCTCAACACCTCTTCCCCAAAAAACCCTTCACCTATCAAATCCCATCTTTCTCTTCACCACTCACATCCATCCTTCATAAAACCCCACCAACCTCACCCTTCAAATTCAAACCACTTTCCCTCCCAAACCCACCCATAATGGCCGAACCCCATCTCCCCTCTCTCCTATAAATACCCTTCTTCATTCCTTCATTTTCACACAACCTAAACACCACTTTCACCCTCCTTGGCCGAATACATAAGCCACTCCCTTCTTCCTCATTTCTTCTTCTTCTACTCTCTTCTTTCTTCTTTTGCTCGAGGACGAGCAAACATTTTAAGTTTGGTGTGGTAAAAGCGTTGCTTTTTCGTTTTCCATAACCTTTTATGGCATCCAAGGCCGGAGAAACCTCTAGAAAGAGGAAAGGGAAGGCAAAAGCTTCCACCTCCGAGTCATGGGAGATGGATAGATTCATCTCAAGGGTGCATCAAGACCACTTCTATGAAGTTGTGGCCTTGAAGAAGGTGATCCCCGAGGTCCCCTTTTCACTCAAAAAGGGTGAATATCCGGAGATCCGCCATGAGATTCGAAGAAGAGGTTGGGAAGTGCTTACCAACCTGATGCAAATGCATTTTTCATTATTAGTTAGTTAGTTTAGTTAGTTTTAGCTTAATTTCACTCATTTTTCCTAAATAAACAAGTCCTTTTATGAGTTTTGTTTCCATGCATGATGATATCAAGGAACATGTTAATTCTAGCCAAATTCATGCAAATGTTTTAAGGAATGCATATTTGAATGAGTATGAATGAATCTCATGGAATTGGTGCATGAATTGGTAAGACTTTGAAGCTATTTCCTTTGTTGATGATAAGTGATGAAACAAGGAAGCATGGAAGCAAGAAGGATGCAAGCTGGGCAAGAAGTTGGCGTTGCCAACTTGGAATCCACGTTGCCAACTTGGGATTGGAGTTGCCAACTCCACAACACAAGGCAAGCTTGGCCCTGGAGGCAACCAAGGCAAGAAGTTGGCGTTGCCAACCTAGCATTGGCGTTGCCAACGCCACAAACACTCACACCAAGCAAGCTTGGCAACCCTGGAGGCAACCAAGGCAAGAAGTTGGCGTTGCCAACTTAGGATTGGCGTTGCCAACGCCACAAACACTCACACCAAGCAAGCTTGGCAACCCTGGAGGCAACCAAGGCAAGAAGTTGGCGTTGCCAACTTGGGATTGGCGTTGCCAACGCCACACACACTTACACCAAGCAAGCTTGGCAACCCTGGAGGCAACCAAAGCAAGGTTGGCGTTGCCAACTCTAGAACCAAGTTGCCAACGCCACACACAAGCCATGAGCAAGCAAACTTGGCCCTGGAAGCAAGGTTGGCGTTGCCAACTCTAGAACCAAGTTGCCAACGCCACATACAAGACACAAGCAAGGAACTTGGCCCTGGAGGAAGCAAAGTTGGCGTTGCCAACTTGAAGTTGGCGTTGCCAACGCCCACACAAGGAACTTGGCCCTGGATTTGGAGCCTCGAGCACGTTGCTAGCCTAAAGATGAGGGGCGTTTTTGAGGACAACGCAGGCTAACAACGCCAAACAATCAAGCTTGGCCCTGGAAGAAAAGAAGCTGGCGTTGCCAACTCAAGATAGGCGTTGCCAACGCCACACAACCAAGCAACAAATGAAGCCATGGAAGAAAAGGAGCTGGCGTTGCCAACTCAAAAAATGGCGTTGCCAACGCCACACAAGAAAGTTTGGCCAGGCACCAAATTTTGGTGCCAACCAGGCTGCCAAACGCCCAATGGCGCACCAACCAGCGTTCTAAACGCCCAAGGGCGCACCAACCAGCGTTCTAAACGCCCATTGGCGCACCACTCACGTTGCCAACGCTGGATGGGCGTTGCCAACGCCAAAACAAGGCAGCCTGAACATGTCCACTTCAATGGAAGATATCTTGAGCTACAGAGATCCAAATTGAGTGCTTCCAGTTGCGTTGGAAAGCTAACATTCAGAGCTTTCCAACCATGTATAATAGTCCATGGTGGAGCACAAGATTGGAGCCAAACCAGAGTCATCTTTAGGCCCTAAAAACAAGAACATGAAGTGAAATTCAAGAAAGCTAGAGATTGGCCTTGGGGTGTGGGTCGAGCACGTTGCCAACGTGCCACAAGGGGGGCGTGTTTTGCAACAACGCCAGCCCCAAGTCCATGCCTTGGGAGATTGATGCTCGAGCACGTTGTCAACTTGGGGTTGAGGGTGCGTTATTCACAACAACTTGGCAACAACTTGGCAGCTTGACCTTACCTTCTTTGAGGAACCATAACTTGAGCTAGGAAAGTCCAATTGAGGTGATTCCAGTGGCATTAGAAAATAGACATCAAGAGCTTTCCAATGATGTATAATAGTCCATATTGAAGCTGAAGGTTGACACTCAAACTCTGGGCTACATTTAGCATGAAAGTAAGGCCAAGAAGAGGAAAAGCAAGTTGTTGGCAACAACTTGGGCTAGCAACGCCCAAGTCTCATACTTCACTCCCAGGAAAATGCCATGCACGTTGCCAACTTGCATTAAGGCCACGTTATTGACAACAACGCCAAGGTCAATGGGCCAGAATTGGTGCCAAATTGCTCTACTTCTCCCATTCATCACAAAGGCCAAAGCTTCTCCAATTGAACCAAGAATTCAAAAAAGAGGAAGCCCATCTTGCTAACCCACTTGAAGATCTTTAGGACTAGTATAAATAGAGATTGAGTTTGTACTTTGGGGGGACTTTTGACACTTTTACTTTTACTCTTTGACACTTAGACATTTTTAGACTTTTTAGCACTTGTATTGGAAAACTCTTTTGGGTACTTCCGAGAGAGGACCCAGGGAGCTACTCTTGGTTCATCTTGGAACTTCTCTTCTTCATTTTCTTAATCTTCAAGCAATTACCTCTTCTTTATCATCTTTCTTTGCAATTTAGTTTAACTTTGATTGATGGCAATTGTTGTTGAAATTGGAGCTATGATTCACTAAACCCCTTTCATTAGGGGGAGGAGCTCTGTTGGTTGGAATGAATTGGTGAACCCATCTTCTCTTTCTCAATTTTGGTGGTTGATCTAAAGAGGGAACTCTTGCTCTTCAAAGATTCAACCACCATCGAGAGAGGGGTTAATCTATATGAATTATGTGGTGAATTTGATGAATGAGCCACATAATTCAGTTTAGAGTTCATCCTCTCATGATTTCCTCAATCAACATACCTTGGTTAGTATGTGAGATGTAACTCTCCTTGGTTGAGATTTTGGAAATTGTGTGGCTGGATTAAAATTGATCTTCATCTCTTCTCATGAACAATTAGATCACGAGAGTGGCAATTGGCTATGTTGAGAGAGATTGAATCACCAAGAGATTGGGATTCAATCACCCATTTGCCATGGATCTATACCCATGATTGAGGAGGATTTGACTAACATCAATTCATGAAAACTAACATCTCTAATCCCTAATGATCCTCTCTATCATTAATTCTCATTTCTCTTGCTCTAGCTATTTGATTACCCATTTCCCAATCCCTTTCTACATTCTGTCTATTTACTACTCTTGTTATTTACATTCTATTCATCTACTTCTTGCCATTTACTGTTATGCTCTTTAAATTTCTGCACCCTTTAATTTCTTGCCATTTACCTTTGATGTTATTTAATTTTCTTGCAATTTAAGTTTCCGTCATTTACTTGCACTTCATTTCTTTATTCTAGTTCTTTACATTCTTTGCCATTTAAATTCTTGCAATTATGTTCAAAAATCAAAATGCTCATGAAATCAAAACTATGTTTGCTTGACTAAATTTACCATTAACTAAAGTTGCTTAATCTTCCAATCTCCGTGGGATCGACCTCACTCTTTGTGAGTTTTATTACTTGATACGACCCGGTATACTTGCCGGTTGTACGTGAAATCTCATTTTTACGTATCAAGTTTTTGGCGCCGTTGCCGGGGATTGGTTAGGTTGACAATGATTAAGTGAAAGGTGGTTTAGATTAAGCATTTTTTTTTATTTTTGTTAAGCCCACTAACTGTTTGATACTTTGTTTCACTAACTCCAATTCCACTCTAATTCTAGAATATTTCACTTGTGATTTTGGTTCTGTTTGTGTATGTCAGGAACAAGTAGACGTGATATTGAGGACGAGAGAACCCGACGAAGGTTAAGGAGAGCAGAAAGAGGAAAGTTCATAGTTGGTGAAGAAGGGTCAGAGGAATCAGAGGGAGAAGATCAAGTCATGGAGGATGAGATGCACAACCCTCCTGGAGGGGTCAACAATAATGGTGGACACGCTAGAAGGGTGTTATCCTCATATACTATCCCTGATCCAAGACATTGTGGGAGCAGCATTGCTACACCAAATGTTCAGGCCAATAACTTTGAGCTAAAACCTCAGCTCATCACTTTGGTACAGAACAATTGCTCTTATGGAGGGGGACCTCTTGAAGACCCAAATCAACATCTCTCTGTTTTTCTGAGGATATGCAATACAGTGAAGACAAATGGAGTGCATCCAGATGTCTACAAGTTGTTGCTATTTCCATTCTCTTTGAGGGATAAAGCCACTCAATGGCTAGAATCATTCCCCAAGGAAAGCCTCAATGATTGGAATGAAGTGATGGGCAAATTTCTAGCAAAGTTCTACCCACCTCAAAAGGTCATCAAGTTGAAGACAGAGGTTCAGACTTTTAGGCAAATGGAAGGGGAGTCATTGTACGAAGCCTGGGAAAGATATAAGGCACTAATGAGAAGATGTCCCCCAGACATGTTTAGTGATTGGGTTAAGCTCCAAAACTTCTATGAAGGCTTAAACTTAGAAGCAAGGAAGGGACTAGACTATTCATCAGGAGGATCACTCAACATGATGAAAACTGCTGAGGAGGCTCAAAACCTCATTGAGATTGTGGCAAACAATCAATATTATTACTCATCAGAGAGGCAACACAATCCACCCCCAAAGAAAGGTGTAATGGAGCTTGAAGGTGTTGATGCTATCTTGGCACAAAACAAGTTAATGCACCAACAAATCCAACAACAAATGGAGATGATAACAAAGAGAATGGATGGTATGCAACTTGCATCAGTGAACACAACAAATCAACCATCACTTGAATGGAACCAAGGTGAAGGAACCACGGTTGAACAACCACAAGAACAAGTTCAATACATGCAGAATACTTCAAATTCTCAGGAGGAATTCCATGGTGATACATACAACTCATCTTGGAAGAATCATCCCAATTTAAAGTGGGGAGAAAACCATTGGCAAAAGAACAACAACCACAATCACACCCGTAACACAAACAACCAAAATCACCATACCAACAACACTAACCAATATAGAAAAACACAAAACACATATCAACACCCCCATCATAACTCACAAACCCACCAAAATAACTTCTCTGCACCAACATCCAACTCACAAAATTACCACACTAATCCACCCAACAACTTCCAACAACAATCAACCCCCATCATACCTCCAATTGACCATCATGAGGCCAGAATCTCAAGTCTGGAAGCAACCTTGCAAGCACTTGCTCAAACCACTCAAGCTTTAGCTAAGGGACAACAAGAACAAGCGGTCACTATGAAGAACATTGAGAGACAAGTGGGACAACTAGCCAAACAAGCCGAGAAACCAACCCATGTCCTCCCAAGTGACACAATACCCAACCCAAGAGAAGAATGTAAGGCTTTGCAGTTAAGGAGTGGCAAGGTAGTTGGTGAAAGTTCAAATAAAGAAGCAACAAAACCCAAAGAGCAAGACACAGTGGAGAGGCAAGATGGAGAAAAGGCTTCAACATCTAACAAAGGCAAAGAGGTTGTCAAGCCACAAGGCAATCCACCAAGTCAAGAAGGCAACCGTGATGGCAAGGAAAGTATGAATCCACAAAAAGAAAACAAAAATGAAGGAGTGAAAGCTTATGTACCCAAGCTTCCATACCCAACTAGGATACACAAAGGAGCAAAGGACCAACAATTCCCAAGGTTTTTAGAGATCTTCAAGAAACTTGAAATCAACATCCCATTGGCAGAGGCTCTAGAACAGATGCCATTGTATGCAAAGTTTCTTAAGGAGTTGATCACCAAGAAGAGGAGTTGGCAAGAAAAAGAAACCGTGGTTCTCAATCAAGAGTGTAGTGCCATCATTCAACAAGGGTTACCTCCAAAACTCAAAGACCCTGGCAGCTTTCTCATACCTTGCACGATTGGGAGCATGGCTGTTGACAAATCACTTTGTGACCTGGGAGCAAGCATTAACTTAATGCCCCTTACCATGATGAAGAAAATGATGATTGAAGAGCTCAAACCCACAAGGATGTCACTCCAACTTGCTGACAGATCCATCAAAGTGCCAAATGGAGTAGTTGAGAACCTCTTGGTGAAGGTGGGAAACTTCATATTCCCAGCGGATTTTGTGGTCCTAGATATGGATGAAGAGGGAAACAATTCAGTCATTCTTGGTAGACCCTTTTTGGCTACAGCTAGAACAATCATTGATGTGGAAAAGGGAGAGATGATCTTCAGGGTGCATGATGAACAAATGACCATAAATGTCTTCAAAGCAATGCAACACCCTGTTGAGAAAGAAAATTGCATGAGGATTGATGTAGTGGACTCTTTGGTTGAAGAAGTGCTTAACACAAACCATCAAATGCAACAAGAGGAAGTCCATAACATCAAGGGACAAGAAGAAAATACGTTGGAAGCATCAAAGGAACCAATTGAAGCTACCAAAGAAGAGGCACCACAACAAGAGTTGAAACCACTACCCCCTCATCTTAAATATGCCTTCCTTGGTGAGAAAGACAGCTTCCCAGTGATCATCAATTCCACATTGAATGCAGAGGAAGAAGAAAAGCTCCTTGTGGTTTTGAGAACTCACAAAGAGGCTTTGGGGTGGACCATTGATGACTTGAAGGGCATAAGCCCTGCCATATGCATGCACAAGATACTCTTGGAGGAGAACTCCAAACCTGTGGTACAACCTCAAAGAAGATTGAATCCCACAATGAAGGAGGTTGTTCAAAAGGAAGTCCTGAAGTTGTGCAAGGCTGGGATCATCTACCCTATATCTGACAGCCCATGGGTCAGTCCAGTGCAAGTAGTACCTAAGAAAGGAGGCATGACTGTCATTGTTAATGAGAAGAATGAGCTTATCCCAACACGAACAGTGACAGGGTGGAGGATGTGCATAGACTATAGGAGGTTGAATGATGCAACAAGAAAAGACCACTTTCCTCTACCTTTCATTGATCAGATGCTTGAAAGGTTGGCTGGCCATGCTTATTATTGTTTTCTTGATGGATATTCTGGGTATAATCAGATAGTGGTTGACCCCATGGATCAAGAGAAGACTTCCTTCACTTGTCCCTTTGGAGTCTTTGCATACCGGAGGATGCCATTTGGACTTTGCAATGCCCCAGCTACCTTTCAAAGATGCATGCTTTCAATCTTCTCAGACATGGTAGAAAAATTCATTGAAGTCTTTATGGATGATTTCTCTGTTTTTGGTGATTCATTCAATACTTGCTTGCACCATCTTACCTTAGTCTTGAAAAGATGCCAAGAAACAAACTTAGTTTTGAATTGGGAAAAATGCCATTTCATGGTACCCGAAGGCATTGTTCTTGGTCACAAAATTTCAAGAAAGGGTATAGAAGTTGACAAGGCAAAAGTAGAAATTATAGAAAAACTTCCTTCGCCAACTAGTGTGAAAGCTGTTAGAAGTTTCTTAGGACATGCTGGATTTTATAGGAGATTCATCAAAGATTTTTCCAAAATAGCAAAACCACTAAGCAATTTGCTGGTGGTAGAAAATCCTTTTATCTTTGATGATGAATGCAAGCATGCTTTTGAAACTCTAAAGGCTAAGCTCACCACAGCACCAATCATCACACCCCCAACTTGGGGACTACCTTTTGAACTCATGTGTGATGCAAGCAACCTTGCAATTGGCGCTGTGTTGGGGCAAAGGAAGGAAAAGAAGCTTCATGTTATCTACTATGCAAGTAAGGTGTTGAATGAAGCTCAAAAGAACTACACCACAACAGAGAAAGAGTTACTAGCCGTGGTGTATGCCTTTGATAAGTTTAGACAATATTTGATTGGATCTAAAGTCTTAGTGTATACTGACCATGCTGCCATTAAGTATCTTATGTCAAAACAGGATGCCAAACCAAGGCTAATTAGATGGGTGCTACTCCTACAAGAGTTTGACATTGAGATCAAAGATAGAAAGGGCAGTGAAAATCAAGTTGCTGATCACTTATCAAGGGTACCACAAGATGAATGCCAAGACAACCTTCCATCAATAAATGAAGAGTTTCCAGATGAACATCTCTTGCACATTCAACATGTCCCATGGTTTGCAGACATGGCCAACTACAAGGCAGGAAGAATCATCCCACAAGAGTACACAAGACAACAAGTGAAGAAGCTGTTGTATGAGGCTAGGTTCTTCTTTTGGGACGAACCATTCTTGTTCAAAAGATGCCCAGACGGAATGATAAGAAGATGTGTGCCAGAAAATGAGATGAAGAACATACTATGGCATTGTCACAACTCTAGTTATGGTGGTCATTTTGGAGCTGAAAGAACTGCTGCTAAGGTCCTTCAAAGTGGTTTCTATTGGCCCTCAATCTTCAAGGATGCTAGGGAGTTTGTGAGCCAATGCAATGAATGTCAAAGAACAGGGGGTTTGTCAAAGAAAAATGAGATGCCTCAAAAGTTCATTTTGGAAGTGGAACTCTTTGATTTGTGGGGAATAGATTTCATGGGACCTTTTCCTCCATCCTACACGTTCAAATACATCCTGGTAGCAGTAGAGTATGTCTCCAAATGGGTAGAAGCAATAGCCACCACCACATGTGATACCAACGTGGTCTTGCAATTCCTCAAGAAGAACATCTTCACAAGATTTGGAGTACCCAAAGGGCTTATAAGTGATGGGGGAAGCCACTTTTGCAACAAGCAACTCAATTCCTTACTCCACAAGTATGGTGTTACGCACAAAGTAGCTACCCCATATCACCCACAAACCAATGGACAAGCTGAACTTGCTAACAGAGAGATAAAAAGGATCTTGGAGAAAACTGTGGGAACAACAAGAAAGGATTGGGTTAGGAAGCTAGATGATGCACTTTGGGCATATAGGACAGCCTTCAAGACACCCATAGGAAAATCTCCCTTTCAATTGGTGTATGGAAAGGCATGCCACCTCCCTGTAGAGCTTGAACATAAGGCTTTCTGGGCCACCAAACTTCTAAATCTAGATGCTCAAGCAGCAGGAGAGAAGAGGTTGCTACAACTCAATGAGCTTGAGGAGTTCAGATTGGAGGCATACGACAATGCCAAAATATACAAGGAGAGAGCAAAGAGATGGCATGATAAGAGGATCTCTCAAAGAACATTTGAACCAGGCCAAAAGGTGTTATTATTCAATTCAAGATTGAAGATCTTCCCTGGGAAGCTGAGGTCTAGATGGACTGGTCCATACACCATCACCAAAGTATCACCTCATGGCTATGTTGAATTGCTTGATGAAGCCTCAAAACAAACCTTCACAGTCAATGGACATAGGGTGAAGCACTATTTTGGTGGCCCTTGGAGCAAGGAAGAGAGTGTGCAACTCTTAACATGAGCAAAGAAGCTGCCATGTCGAGCTAAGGACAATAAACAAAGCGCTTCATGGGAGGCAACCCATGCACAGGGAGTCTTTTAATTTCATGTTTTAGTAACCAATAATGAGCAAGTAGACTAGTACATGGTGTATGCAAGGCACTAAGTTTGGTGTGGCCAATCTTGAAGTAATGGCAAATGTGTGTTCTATAACACTTAGCCACAAACTAAGTTTGGTGTCCATACATACACGAAAATGCTAAGCTATGAAAGTTTTGTCATCTACTTTAGTTATAAATAAAAAAAAAAAAAAAAAAAAACGTGAAAAAAAAAAAAAAAAAAAGATTAGGGAATCTAATTTAGTCAATTTTGCATAGGAACATAATCATAAGTTTTTAGCCATTAATGTCACTTTAAGAATCTCAAGCCTTTGGCATTTTGTTGCAGGAAAGAAAGAAAGAAGTGATGGGGAATCTTGGAAGCATATAATGAAAGAAGGAAAGAAATGATGGGGAATCTTGAAGAAAGATCACGGATAGGAAGAGTAGTGACATAAATTTTGAACTTTGTGCATGGGGAAAAAGAAACCAACATGCATTGTGCACAAGGAAGCATGCCATGACCGAGCCTTAAATGCCTTCCCACCAACTTTCACTTTAAATACTTCAACCATATTCATTCATCATTCATTCTTCTACCCACCAACTTTCACTTCACTAACGGAACTCATACTCAACCTCCAACCTACTCCATGTTTCACAAATTCTAACCTTGAACCTCATCTTTACCCAACAAAACTCCTCTTGAAGCATCACATCTCTCACATAACCGAAACACTCAATCTCCTTCACCATCATTTTCTAAGTCACCGTGCTTACCTCATACCTCTCATTCACAATCATTTTCCTTGTGCTTGAGGACAAGCATTCAACTAAGTTTGGTGTTGGAGAGATTCAACCTTGCAAGTGAATTTCAATGGCCTCATCATCAAGGGAGAGGAGAGAAGATGAATTTGATGAAAGAAGATTCAAATCCAAACACAATGAGCGGATCTTTAGTTGGATGTCAAGCAAAGATGTTGTTCCGGAGTTACCTTTCAAGCTAAAGGAAGATGAATACCCTGAGATACAAAAAATAATCAGAAAAAGAGGATGGGAGCTTCTCTGTGACCAACCTCAAGAAGTGAGCATGCTTCTCATCCATGAGTTCTTCACTAATGTGATAAGAGAATATGATGATGAAGAACCATACATGAGCTATGTAAGAGGTGTAGATGTTGATTTTAGCCCGGACACCATCAATAGGGTGCTAAGGGTCAAGCACAAAAAGTTCAAACGACCAAGCTATGAAGAAAGGGTTAAAAATGACCCAAGATATGTGGATGTGGTGAGTGACTTATGCAGAGTAGGCACGGATTGGGTATTGGATTCACATGGCCGACCACTCAAACTTCGGAGAGGTGATCTCATACCTCAAGCAAAAGGATGGCATGACATAGTGAGGAGGTCATTGATCTCTACTTCAAATAACTCTGAGGTAACGGTGAACAGAGCTATAATGATCCATTGCATAATGAAAGGAGGGGAAATCAATGTTGGAGACATTATAGCCAAGAACATCATTGAAATAGCTCAAAAGGTCAAACAGGACAGCTGGCTAGGATATCCTAGTACTATTCTGCGCCTATGTGAAGAAGCTGGAGTGCCTCTTGAAGAATTTGGAGAAACTGATTTGGTCTCCATTGGAAAGCCTCTCACCAAAGAAAGGTTGGAGTTCATCACCACAACTCAATTGGAAAGGCAACCTTTAGCAAGAAGGAAGAAAAGGAAGGAAGTAAGACAAGAGGAGGAGCCTCAAGAAATGGATGAATCCCACACCTTGAACATGAACCAACTCCAAGCCGCCTTGGAAGGGATTTCTGGGCAATACACAAATTCAAAGAAGCCAAGAAGAGCAAGCTTTGGCAGTTGATGGATCAACAAAGAGGTATTCAAGTTCAATGGATGAACCAACAAAATGAATACCAAGCACACATGATGGAGCTACAACAAGAACAATATGCCAAGATGCAAGAAGCCATCAACAATTCAACCATGGAACATGAAAGAGCCATGGAGAAAGTGATACAAGAACAAGCTCAACTGAGGATTGAGCAAGCTCAGCAAAGAGAACTTCTCCATAGGTTGGATGCTAGGCATGAAACACTCTACAGAGATTTCAATGAAAACAGAATGTTCAAGGAAGCCAGGCACAAGGACAGACTTGACTATGACATATGCACCCAAGAAAAGCTTAGTTACCTCTGTTCCACACCCCCATTGATCAACCCACAAATTAAATGTTTTAATGAGGCTCGGAAGATTTTTGAACAGCAAGAACTAGCAAGGGTGAGATTCAATCAACAGAGGCTACAGGAGACAATGATAAGCTCAGGAATTTGGCAAAAAGAAGATCCAAAGGGGAATGTAACGACACAACAACAGGGAGAAAGGAGGAGCAAAAAGAAAGAAGATCCAAAAGGAGATGCAACAACACAACAACAAGGAGAAAGGAGAAGCAAAAAGAAAGAAGACCCAAAAGGCAAAGGAAAGCAAGGAGAATCAAGCAAAGGAAAAGGGACATGAAGACTAAAGGTGGTGAAGTTCCTATGTTTTTCTTTATGTTTTATTAAATAAAGAAGATGTATGTCTGAAATATGGTATACCTTCTAGGATGCATTTTCCTTTTGAAGCATTGTCTTTTATATTGCCCATTTCATGCATCACCACTCACAAATTTGGAATGGTTGCTTGTCTTTAGTACTTTTACTTGTCATTGGAATAAAAGGTGTAGTTTGATGTAAGAACAGAGAGAATTCTAGCTTAAAAAGAATCATGTTGTCCCATGAGAAAAGTGCTAGGATGTTTATTGTGAAAGAATCAAGGTTCAATGAACTCAAAAGAATGCTTGCTATACAAGACTAGTTTGGTTAAGGATCACAAAGACTTTAACAGTAAAAGCACAAATAACCTTGACAATAAAGAAAATAGAGTACAAAGAATGAAAGGCTAGGCATCAATGACAAAATTTGGATATGTGTCTGTGGTGATTGATGTTAAGAGATATACTTGGGCTAGTAAATCCGAGGGGTGCTTCATCACCCGGTAACTTGAGTTAACTAACTCGGGATTATCGATTGAAAACCCACAATCAAGAGTAGCTCTATAACAGAACATTTAGCAACCCAAAGAGGTGCTGGACACCACTATCCAAACAAAAATTTCAATGTTATATGCCTGTGACTGAATGTGTTAAGGAAAGAGGCTTGAGTGAGTAAATCTTTAAGAGTGTCTCAACACTTAACAACTTGAACCAACTGGTTTGGGATTGTTGATTGAAAGCTTATGCTAAAGAGCCGCCTTAAGACAAGATTTCGAGCTTAATTGAAAAAAAAAAGGAAAAAGAAATAAGCAAAAAAAAAAAATTGGTTCAAGGATCAGGTGCTAAGGTATGAAAGAAGTTTAGTGAAGTTAACCAATTTAGTAGTGAAGCAAGCATTTTAATTGAAAAAAGTTGAATAATTGTGTTCAATTACAATAAATTAATGACCACACAAGTGGAGATGACATGCTCAATGAGAAATTACTCTCTGGAAGAACATTCAAGCTTTACATCTTAAATTCTTGTGACAAAGTCCTTTATATTTTGCTTGAGGACAAGCAATACTTTAAGTTTGGTGTTGTGATGCAAATGCATATTTGCATTATTAGTTAGTTAGTTTAGTTAGTTTTAGCTTAATTTCACTCATTTTTCCTAAATAAACAAGTCCTTTTATGAGTTTTGTTTCCATGCATGATGATATCAAGGAACATGTTAATTCTAGCCAAATTCATGCAAATGTTTTAAGGAATGCATATTTGAATGAGTATGAATGAATCTCATGGAATTGGTGCATGAATTGGTAAGACTTTGAAGCTATTTCCTTTGTTGATGATAGGTGATGAAACAAGGAAGCATGGAAGCAAGAAGGATGCAAGCTGGGCAAGAAGTTGGCGTTGCCAACTTGGAATCCACGTTGCCAACTTGGGATTGGAGTTGCCAACTCCACAACACAAGGCAAGCTTGGCCCTGGAGGCAACCAAGGCAAGAAGTTGGCGTTGCCAACCTAGCATTGGCGTTGCCAACGCCACAAACACTCACACCAAGCAAGCTTGGCAACCCTGGAGGCAACCAAGGCAAGAAGTTGGCGTTGCCAACTTAGGATTGGCGTTGCCAACGCCACAAACACTCACACCAAGCAAGCTTGGCAACCCTGGAGGCAACCAAGGCAAGAAGTTGGCGTTGCCAACTTGGGATTGGCGTTGCCAACGCCACACACACTTACACCAAGCAAGCTTGGCAACCCTGGAGGCAACCAAAGCAAGGTTGGCGTTGCCAACTCTAGAACCAAGTTGCCAACGCCACACACAAGCCATGAGCAAGCAAACTTGGCCCTGGAAGCAAGGTTGGCGTTGCCAACTCTAGAACCAAGTTGCCAACGCCACATACAAGACACAAGCAAGGAACTTGGCCCTGGAGGAAGCAAAGTTGGCGTTGCCAACTTGAAGTTGGCGTTGCCAACGCCCACACAAGGAACTTGGCCCTGGATTTGGAGCCTCGAGCACGTTGCTAGCCTAAAGATGAGGGGCGTTTTTGAGGACAACGCAGGCTAACAACGCCAAACAATCAAGCTTGGCCCTGGAAGAAAAGAAGCTGGCGTTGCCAACTCAAGATAGGCGTTGCCAACGCCACACAACCAAGCAACAAATGAAGCCATGGAAGAAAAGGAGCTGGCGTTGCCAACTCAAAAAATGGCGTTGCCAACGCCACACAAGAAAGTTTGGCCAGGCACCAAATTTTGGTGCCAACCAGGCTGCCAAACGCCCAATGGCGCACCAACCAGCGTTCTAAACGCCCAAGGGCGCACCAACCAGCGTTCTAAACGCCCATTGGCGCACCACTCACGTTGCCAACGCTGGATGGGCGTTGCCAACGCCAAAACAAGGCAGCCTGAACATGTCCACTTCAATGGAAGATATCTTGAGCTACAGAGATCCAAATTGAGTGCTTCCAGTTGCGTTGGAAAGCTAACATTCAGAGCTTTCCAACCATGTATAATAGTCCATGGTGGAGCACAAGATTGGAGCCAAACCAGAGTCATCTTTAGGCCCTAAAAACAAGAACATGAAGTGAAATTCAAGAAAGCTAGAGATTGGCCTTGGGGTGTGGGTCGAGCACGTTGCCAACGTGCCACAAGGGGGCGTGTTTTGCAACAACGCCAGCCCCAAGTCCATGCCTTGGGAGATTGATGCTCGAGCACGTTGTCAACTTGGGGTTGAGGGTGCGTTATTCACAACAACTTGGCAACAACTTGGCAGCTTGACCTTACCTTCTTTGAGGAACCATAACTTGAGCTAGGAAAGTCCAATTGAGGTGATTCCAGTGGCATTAGAAAATAGACATCAAGAGCTTTCCAATGATGTATAATAGTCCATATTGAAGCTGAAGGTTGACACTCAAACTCTGGGCTACATTTAGCATGAAAGTAAGGCCAAGAAGAGGAAAAGCAAGTTGTTGGCAACAACTTGGGCTAGCAACGCCCAAGTCTCATACTTCACTCCCAGGAAAATGCCATGCACGTTGCCAACTTGCATTAAGGCCACGTTATTGACAACAACGCCAAGGTCAATGGGCCAGAATTGGTGCCAAATTGCTCTACTTCTCCCATTCATCACAAAGGCCAAAGCTTCTCCAATTGAACCAAGAATTCAAAAAGAGGAAGCCCATCTTGCTAACCCACTTGAAGATCTTTAGGACTAGTATAAATAGAGATTGAGTTTGTACTTTGGGGGACTTTTGACACTTTACTTTTACTCTTTGACACTTAGACATTTTTAGACTTTTTAGCACTTGTATTGGAAAACTCTTTTGGGTACTTCCGAGAGAGGACCCAGGGAGCTACTCTTGGTTCATCTTGGAACTTCTCTTCTTCATTTTCTTAATCTTCAAGCAATTACCTCTTCTTTATCATCTTTCTTTGCAATTTAGTTTAACTTTGATTGATGGCAATTGTTGTTGAAATTGGAGCTATGATTCACTAAACCCCTTTCATTAGGGGGAGGAGCTCTGTTGGTTGGAATGAATTGGTGAACCCATCTTCTCTTTCTCAATTTTGGTGGTTGATCTAAAGAGGGAACTCTTGCTCTTCAAAGATTCAACCACCATCGAGAGAGGGGTTAATCTATATGAATTATGTGGTGAATTTGATGAATGAGCCACATAATTCAGTTTAGAGTTCATCCTCTCATGATTTCCTCAATCAACATACCTTGGTTAGTATGTGAGATGTAACTCTCCTTGGTTGAGATTTTGGAAATTGTGTGGCTGGATTAAAATTGATCTTCATCTCTTCTCATGAACAATTAGATCACGAGAGTGGCAATTGGCTATGTTGAGAGAGATTGAATCACCAAGAGATTGGGATTCAATCACCCATTTGCCATGGATCTATACCCATGATTGAGGAGGATTTGACTAACATCAATTCATGAAAACTAACATCTCTAATCCCTAATGATCCTCTCTATCATTAATTCTCATTTCTCTTGCTCTAGCTATTTGATTACCCATTTCCCAATCCCTTTCTACATTCTGTCTATTTACTACTCTTGTTATTTACATTCTATTCATCTACTTCTTGCCATTTACTGTTATGCTCTTTAAATTTCTGCACCCTTTAATTTCTTGCCATTTACCTTTGATGTTATTTAATTTTCTTGCAATTTAAGTTTCCGTCATTTACTTGCACTTCATTTCTTTATTCTAGTTCTTTACATTCTTTGCCATTTAAATTCTTGCAATTATGTTCAAAAATCAAAATGCTCATGAAATCAAAACTATGTTTGCTTGACTAAATTTACCATTAACTAAAGTTGCTTAATCTTCCAATCTCCGTGGGATCGACCTCACTCTTTGTGAGTTTTATTACTTGATACGACCCGGTATACTTGCCGGTTGTACGTGAAATCTCATTTTTACGTATCACAACCCCATTCAACAAGTCGGAATCTTGATGGTTCAAGAGTTCTATGCCAATGCATGGATCACCAAGAACCATGATCAAAGTGTGAACCCGGATCCAAAGAATTATCTCACAATGGTTTGGGGGAAATACCTGGATTTTAGTCCGAAAAGTGTAAGGTTAGCATTCAACTTGCCCATGATGCAAGGAGATGAACATCCTTACACAAGAAGGGTCAACTTTGATCAAAGGTTGGACCAAGTCCTCACAACCATATGTGAAGAGGGCGCACAATGGAAGAGAGATTCAAGAGGCAAGCCGGTTCAATTGTGAAGGCATGACCTCAAACCCGTGGCTAGAGGATGGTTGGAGTTTATCCAACGCTCAATCATTCCCACTAGCAACCGGTCCGAAGTTACTCTAGACCGGGCCATCATGATTCATAGCATCATGATTGGAGAAGAAGTGGAAGTTCATGAGGTCATAGCCCAAGAACTCTACAAGGTGGCGGACAAGTCTTCCACCTTGGCAAGGTTAGCCTTTCCTCATCTCATTTGTCACCTCTGTTATTCAGTTGGAGTTGACATAGAGGGAGACATCCCCATTGATGAGGACAAGCCCATTACCAAGAAAAGGATGGAGCAAACAAGAGACCCCTCTCATCATGAAATCCCTGAGATGCCTCAAGGGATGCACTTTCCTCCACAAAACTATTGGGAGCAACTGAACACCTCCCTAGGACAATTGAGTTCCAACATGGGACAACTAAGGGTGGAGCACCAAGAACACTCCATTCTCCTCCATGAAATAAGAGAAGATCAAAGAATCATGAGAGAGGAGCAACAAAGGCAAGGAAGAGACATTGAGGAGCTCAAGCACTCCATAGGACCTTCAAGAGGAAGGAAGAGCCGCCATCACTAAGGTGGACCCGTTCCTTGATTTCCTTGTTCTTTATTCTTCTGTTTTTCGAATTTTAAGTGCTTATGTTTATCTATGTTTGTGTCTTGTGATCATTAGTGTCTTAGTGTCTATGCCTTAAAGTTATGAATGTCCTATGAATCCATCACCTTTCTTAAATAAAAAAAAAAACGTGCTTAATTGAAAAAGGAAAAGAATTGCATGAATTTTGAATTTTATAACAGTTTAATTATTTTGATGTGGTGGCAACACTTTTGTTTTCTGAATGTATGCTTGAACAGTGCATATGTCTTTTGAATTTGTGGTTCATGAATGTTGGCTCTTGAAAGAATGATGAAAAAGGAGACATATTACTGAGGATCTGAAAAATCATAAAAAATGATTCTTGAAGCAAGAAAAAGCAGTGAATACAAAAAAAAAGAAGGAAGCAAGCGAAAAAAAACCGAAAAAAAAAGAAAGAAAGAAAAAGAAAGAAATAAAGTTGTGATCCAAGGCAATAAGAGTGTGCTTAAGAACCCTGGACACCTCTAATTGGGGACTTTAGCAAAGCTGAGTCACAATCTGAAAAGGTTCACCCAATTATGTGTCTGTGGCATGTATGTATCCGGTGGTAATACTGGAAGACAGAGTGCTTTGGGCCACGGCCAAGACTCAATAAGTAGCTGTGTTCAAGAATCATCATACTTAACTAGGAGAATCAATAACACTATCTGGATTCTGAGTTCCTAAAGAAGCCAATCATTCTGAGTTCCAAAGGATAAAGTGAGATGCCAAAACTATTCAGAGGCAAAAAGCTAAAAGCCCCGCTCATCTAATTAATACTGATCTTCATAGATGTTTTTGGAGTTCATTGCATATTCTCTTCTTTTTATCTTATTTGATCTGTAGTTGCTTGGGGACAAGCAACAATTTAAGTTTGGTGTTGTGATGAGCGGATAATTTGTACACTTTTTAGCATTGTTTTTAGTATGATCTAGTTAGTTTTTAGTATATTTTTATTAGTTTTTAGTTAAAATTCACTTTTCTGGACTTTACTATGAGTTTGTGTGTTTTTCTGTGATTTCAGGTATTTTCTGGCTGAAATTGAAGGTTATGAGCAAAAATCTGATTCAGAGACTGAAAAGGGCTGCAGATGCTGTTGGATTCTGACCTCCCTGCACTCGAAGTGCATTTTCTGGAGCTACAGAAGCCCAATTGGCGCGTTCTCAACGGCGTTGGAAAGTAGACATCCTGGGCTTTCCAGCAATATATAATAGTCCATACTTTGCCCAAGATTTGATGGCCCAAACCGGCGTTCAAAGTCACCTATAGAAATTCCAGCGTTAAACGCCGGAACTGACACCTAAATGGGAGTTAAACGCCCAAACTGGCATAAAAGCTGGCGTTTAACTCCAAGAAGAGTCTCTACACGAAATTGCTTCATTGCTCAGCCCAAGCACACACCAAGTGGGCCCGGAAGAAGATTTCTATGTCATTTACTCATCTCTGTACACCCTAGGCTACTAGTTTTCTATATATAGGACCTTTTACTATTGTATTTTCATCTTTTGATCATGTTTTTATGATTGAACCCTCTTTTGGGGAGGCTGGCCATTCGGCCATGCCTAGACTTTGTTCTTATGTATTTTCAACGGTGGAGTTTCTACACACCATAGATTAAGGTGTGGAGCTCTGCTGTACCTCGAGTATTAATGCAATTACTATTGTTCTTCTATTCAATTCCGCTTGTTCTTTGTCCAAGATATCACTTGTTCTTCAACTTGATGAATGTGATGATCCGTGACACTCATCATCATTCTCACCTATGAACAAGGTGACTGACAACCATTCTTGTTCTACAAGCATTCGAGGCTTAGTGAATATCTCTTGGATTTCTGATTGCATGATGCATGGTTGATCGACTGACAACCGAGTGCTCGCCTGACAAACGTGCCAGCCATTCCGTGAGATCAGAGTCTTTGTGGTATAGGCAAGAACTGATGGCGGCATTCAAGAGAATCCGGAAGGTCTAACCTTGTCTGTGGTATTCTGAGTAGGATTCAATGATTGAATGACTGTGACGTGCTTCAAACTCCTGAGGGCGGGGCGTTAGTGACAGACGCCAAAAGAATCACTGGATTCTATTCCGGTCTGATTGAGAACCGACAGATGATTAGCCTATGCTGTGACAGAGCATCAGGGACGTATTTTCACTGAGAGGATGGGAGGTAGCCATTGACAACGGTGAAACCCTACACGAGCTTGCCATGGAAAGGAGTAAGAAGGATTGGATGAAGACAGTAGGAAAGCAGAGAGGCGGAAGGGAAGGCATCTTCATACGCTTGTCTGAAGCTCTTACACCAATGATATACATAAGTATCTCTATCTTTATCTTTATGCTTTATTCGTTTATCACTATACCCATTTGAGTCTGCCTGACTGAGATTTACAAGGTGACCATAGCTTGCTTCATACCACCAATCTCCGTGGGATCGACCCTTACTCGCGTAAGGTTTATTACTTGGACGACCCAGTGCACTTGCTGGTTAGTTGTGCGAAGTTGTGTTTATGCCATGGTATTGAGCACCAAGTCTTTGGAGCCATTACTAGGGATGGTTTATGTTTTGAAAAGTATTGATCACAATTTCGTGCACCACTGACCATTTATCAAGGTTACTGACGTTGGGATTTTTGCCAGTAAAGAATTTCATAAAAACAATCACGTTGTAGATATAGTCTCTAAACCGACAGGAATCCCTTCGTACAAACGTTTTGGTTGTCACAAGTAACAAACCCCTTTAAAATTGATAACCGAGTATTTAAACCTCGGGTCGTCTTCTCAAGGAATTGCAGGGAGGTATGTTCTTATTATTAGTTACGAGTTTGTAAATTGGGGTTTTGGAAGTAAGGTGCGAATATATTATATGATAAGTAAAATAAAATAATACTAATAAATCTCTTGGCAAGGTATAAGAACTAGAGGTCCTATCCCAGTTATCCTTATCAATTGTGATGAGAATTGGATTTTTCTCCCACTTTGTTAACCTCTAACTATGAAGGTAAGTTAAGTGGATGAATTAATTCCAATTTTCAATCAACAATGAGTTTGATAAATCAAGAGTTACCAATTATTTAACCAAAGCCAAAAGGAAAAAAACTAAATCTACTAGAATAACAATATCCTCAGATTGGGAATAATAAAAAGGAACAATCATAAACTAAAATGCTTCAAATATCATTAAATAAAAATGTCAATTCTAACACGGAAAATATCAACAGCCAAATGGGCAACATCAATCAAAATATAAAAGAGAGATTTAAATAGAAAAAGGAATATTGAACCTGGATCAAGAGTCACTCTTGAAAGCTAAGAGGAGTCCTGATGAGCGGATAATTTATACGCTTTTTGGCATTATTTTGAGTATGTTTTTAGTATATTTTAGTTAGTTTTTATTACATTTTTATTAGTTTTTAGTTAAAATTTACTTTTCTGGGCTTTACTATGAGTTTGTGTGTTTTTCTGTGATTTCAGGTATTTTCTGGCTGAAATTGAGGGACCTGAGCAAAAATCTGATTTAGAGGATGAAAAGGACTACAGATGCTGTTGGATTCTGATCTCCCTGCACTCAAAGTGGATTTTCTGGAGCTACAGAAGCCCAATTGGTGCGCTCTTAATTGCGTTGGAAAGTAGACATCCTGGGCTTTCCAGCAATATATAATAGTCTATACTTTGCCCGAGATTTGATGGCCCAAACCGGCGTTTCAAATCAGCTTCAGAATTCCCGGCGTTTAACACCGGAACTGGCACAAAAATTGGAGTTAAACGCCCAAACTGGCATAAAAGCTGGCGTTTAACTCCAGAAAAAGTCTCTACACATGAAAGCTTCAATGCTCAGCCCAAGCACACACCAAGTGGACCCCGGAAGTGGATTTTTACGTCATTTACTCATTTCTGTACACCCTAGGTTACTAGTTCACTATTAATAGGATCTTTTGACATTGTATCTGTACCTCATGACACTTTACACGTTTCTTATTGTATCTTCTACGGCATGAGTCTCTAAACCCCATGGTTGGGGGCGAGGAGCTCTGCTGTGTCTTGATGGATTAATGCAATTACAACTGTTTTTCATTCAATCATGCTTGCTTCCATTCTAAGATATCACTTGTTCCTAAACCTGATGAATGTGATGATCCGTGACACTCATCATCATTCTCAACTATGAACGTGTGCCTGACAACCACCTCCATTCTACCTTAGATTGTGTAGATATCTCTTGGATTCCTTAATCAGACTTCGTGGTATAAGCTAGAATTGATGGCAGCATTCAAGAGAATCCGGAAGGTCTAAACCTTGTCTGTGGTATTCTGAGTAGGATTCAAGGATTGAATGACTGTGACGAGCTTCAAACTCCTGAGGGCTGGGCGTTAGTGACAGACGCAAAAGAATCACTGGATTCTATTCCAACCCGATTAAGAACCGACAGATGATTAGCCGTGCTGTGACAGAGCGCGTTGAACATTTTCACTGAGAGGATGGGAGGTAGCCATTGACAATGGTGAAACCCTACATACAGCTTGCCATGGAAGGAGCCTAGCGTGCTTGAAGAAGAAGACAGTAGGAAAGCAGAGGTTCAGAAGATAGAGCATCTCCAAAACCTCAACCTGTTCCCCATTACTGCAAAACAAGTACTTATTTCATGTTCTTTTGCTTTTTACAATCAACCCTGATAATTATTGATATCCTGACTAAGAGTTACAAGATAACCATAGCTTGCTTCAAGCCGACAATCTCCGTGGGATCGACCCTTACTCACGTAAGGTATTACTTGGACGACCCAGTGCACTTGTTGGTTAGTTGTGCGGGATTGCAAAAGTGTGACTACAATTTTGTGCACCAAGTTTTTGGCGCCGTTGCCGGGGATTGTTCGAGTTTGGACAACTGACGGCTTATCTTGTTGCTTAGATTAGGACTGTTTTATTTTTGTTGGTTTAGAGTCTTTTATTTGAGTCTAGTTTCATATTTTAAGTTTGGTGTCAATTGCATGCCTTTGTTTTCCTTTAAATTTTCGAATTTGCATGTCCTTAGCTCTTTCTTCATTTTTTTTTAAATTCTAAGTTTGGTGTCCTCTTTGTGTTTTCCTTTAAAATTTTCGAAAATTTATGTTTGATTTTCTAAAAATTTTAAGTTTGGTGTCATTTTGTTGTTTTTCTCTTTCCTCATTTAAAAAAAAAATCAAATCTTTTTCAAAATAATTTTCAATCATATCTTTTCAATTGCTAATTCCAAAATCTTTTTTATTAACAAATTGATTTAGTTTTCAATTTGCTTTGATCTTATTTTCTTTTAGTTTTCGAAATTTGATTTTATTTTCCATTTGTTTTATTTTATTATTTTCGGTCAAATAAAAAAATTACTTTACTTGTGAATTCATATCATATTCCCTTTCTCCATCATGGACCTAAGTGGAATTGAACAATCCAGAAGGACTCTGGGGTCATATGCTAACCCCATTACAGCTGCATATGGGAGTAGCATCTGTATACCTCCCATTAAAGCAAGCAGCTTTGAGCTAAATCCTCAACTCATTATCATGGTGCAGCAAAATTGCCAGTATTCCGGTCTTCCACAAGAAGAACCTACTGAGTTTTTGGCACAATTCTTACAACTTGCTGACACAGTACGTGATAAAGAGGTGGATCAGAATGTCTACAGATTATTAGTGTTTCCATTTGCTGTAAAAGATCAAGCTAAGAGGTGGTTGAATAACCAACCTACAGCAAGCATAAAGACATGAAAACAGTTATCAGACAAATTCCTGAATCAATTTTACCCTCCAAAAAGGATGACACAGCTAAGGCTGAACATTCAAGGCTTTAAACAAGAGGATAATGAATCCCTTTATAATGCCTGGGAGAGGTATAGAGGTATGCTAAGAAAATGCACCTCTGAAATGTTTTCAGAGTGGGTACAGTTAGACATCTTCTACTATGGGCTTACAGAAAAAGTCAGATATCTTTAGACCACTCAGCTGGTGGATCTATACATATGAGGAAGACGATTGAGGAGGCTCAAGAGCTTATAGATACTGTTGCTAGAAATCAACATCTGTACTCTAGCAATGAGTCCTCTAAAAAAAAAGAAGTTATGGCAGTAGCCACTAATCCTAATCCTCAAGAACAGAAGGTTGAGCTTAATCAGCAATTACACCTGATGACAAAACAGTTAGCAGAATTTAAAGAGATGCTCCAAGAAACTAAAATTGCTAACAAGAACATAGAATCACAGTTGAATCAGGCAAAACAGCAGTTATCTAAACAGATAACAGAAGAATGCCAAGCAGTTCAACTGAGGAGTGGGAAGACATTGAATAACACTGCTCAAAGTAGCAAAAAGCCAATAAAGGAACAATTAACAGAGGATAACCAAACCACTGTCCAAAATCCCTCTAAGGACAGTAAGAGCCCAGAGAGGAATACACTTGGCATCCAAACGCCAGAAAGGGGGGAAAGCTGGCGTTAAACGCCCATTCCCTGCACAGTTCTGGCGTTCAAACGCCAGAAAAGAGGGAAAAGTTAGCGTTAAACGCCCATTCTTCACCCAATCCTGGCGTTTAAACGCCAATGAGGGATCAGACACCTGAGAGTGCTGATAGTAATCCCTCTAAAAAGGCTTCCCCAACCACCTCTGTAAGGAATAAACCTGCAGCAACTAAGGATGAAGAATATAAAGCCAAGATGGTTTATCCTCAGAAACTCCGCCAAGCAGAACAGGATAAGCAATTTGCCCGCTTTGTAGACTATCTAAGGACTCTTGAAATAAAGATTCCGTTTGCAGAGGCACTTGAGCAAATACCTTCTTATGCTAAGTTCATGAAAGAGATCTTAAGTCATAAGAAGGATTGGAGAGAAACTGAAAAAGTGTTTCTCACTAAAGAATGCAGTGCAGTCATTCTGAAAAGCTTACCAGAAAAGCTTCAAGATCCAGGAAGCTTTATGATACCATGCACATTAGAAGGTGCTTGCACCAAGACAGCCCTGTGTGACCTTGGAGCAAGTATCAATCTAATACCTGCATCCACTATCAGAAAGCTTGGGTTGACTGAAGAAGTCAAACCAACCCAGATATGCCTCCAACTTGCTGATGGCTCCATTAAATATCCATCAGGCATAATTGAGGACATGATTATCAAGGTTGGGCCATTCGCCTTTCCAACTGACTTTGTAGTGCTGGAAATGGAGGAGCACAAGAGTGCAACTCTCATTCTAGGAAGACCTTTCCTAGCAACTGGACGAACTCTAATTGATGTACAAAAAGGGGAAGTAACCCTGAGAGTCAATGAGGATGAGTTCAAGTTGAATGCTGTAAAAGCTATGCAGCATCCAGACACACCAAATGACTGCATGGGCACTGACATTATTGACTCTTTGGTGGAAGAGATCAATATGACTGAAAGTCTAGAATCAGAGCTAGAGGACATCTTCAAGGATGTTAAGCCTGATTAGGAAAAACCAGAGGAAACAAAAGAATTTTTGAAAATTCCTCAGGAAGAGGATAAGCCTCCCAAACTTGAGCTCAAACCACTACCACCATCCCTGAAGTATGCATTTCTGGGAGAGGGTGACACTTTTCCAGTGATCATAAGCTCTGCTTTAAATCCACAGGAAGAGGAAGCACTGATTCAAGTGCTAAGGACACACAAGACATCTCTTGGGTGGTCCATAAGTGATCTTAAGGGCATTAGCCCAGCAAGATGCATGCACAAGATCCTATTGGAGGATAATGCCAAACCAGTGGTTCAACCACAAAGGTCGCTAAATCCGGCCATGAAGGAGGTGGTGCAGAAAGAGGTCACTAAATTATTAGAGGCCGGGATTATTTATCCTATTTCTGATAGCCCCTGGGTGAGCCCTGTCCAAGTTGTCCCCAAGAAGGGAGGCATGACAGTGGTTCATAATGAAAAAAATGAACTGGTTCCTACAAGAATAGTTACAGGGTGGCGTATGTGTATTGACTACAGAAGGCTCAATACAGCCACCAGAAAGGATCATTTTCCTTTACCATTCATAAACCAAATGCTAGAAAGACTAGCTGGTCATGATGATTACTGCTTTTTGGATGGCTATTCAGGTTATAACCAAATTGCAGTAGATCCTCAGGACCAAGAGAAAACAGCATTCACTTGCCCTTCTGGCGTGTTTGCCTACAGGAGAATGCCTTTTGGTCTGTGTAATGCTCCTGCAACTTTTCAAAGATGCATGCTATCTATCTTCTCTGATATGGTGGAGAAATTCCTGGAAGTCTTCATGGATGACTTCTCAGTATATGGAGACTCATTCAGCTCCTGTCTTAACCACCTAGCACTTGTCCTGAAAAGGTGCCAAGAGACTAACCTGGTTTTAAACTGGGAGAAATGTCACTTTATGGTGACTGAAGGAATTGTCCTTGGGCACAAAATTTCAAGCAAGGGAATAGAGGTGGATAAGGCAAAGTTAGAGGTAATTGAAAAATTACCACCACCTGCCAATGTTAAGGCAATCAGAAGCTTTCTGGGGCATGCAGGATTCTACAGAAGGTTTATAAAGGATTTTTTGAAAATTGTAAAACCTCTGAGCAACCTGCTAGCTGCTGACACACCATTTGTGTTTGACACACAGTGTCTGCAGGCATTTGAGACCCTGAAAGCTAAGCTGGTCACAGCACCAGTCATCTCTGCACCAGACTGGACATTGCCATTCGAACTAATGTGTGATGCCAGTGACCATGCCATTGGTGCAGTGTTGGGACAGAGGCATAACAAGCTTCTGCATGTCATTTATTATGCCAGCCGTGTTCTAAATGATGCACAGAAGAATTACACAACCACAGAAAAAGAGTTACTTGCAGTGGTCTATGCCATTGACAAGTTTAGATCCTATCTAGTAGGATCAAAGGTGATTGTGTACACTAACCATGCTGCTCTTAAATACTTACTCACAAAGCAGGATTCAAAACCCAGGCTCATAAGATGGGTGTTGCTTCTGCATGGTTTGTAGATATTGCAAATTATAAAGCTGTGAGGTTCATACCCCAGGAGTACAGCAGGGTGCAAAGAAAGAAATTAATTTCAGATGCCAAGTACTACCTATGGGATGAGCCATATCTATTTAAGAGATGTGCAGACGGAATGATCCGCAGATGTGTACCCAGAGAGGAAGTACAAAGGATCCTATGGCACTGCCATGGATCACAGTATGGGGGACATTTCGGAAGTGAGCGAACAGCCACTAAGGTTCTCCAATGTGGCTTCTACTGGCCTACTCTCTATAGAGATGCCCGAGAGTTTGTGCGTAACTGTGACAGTTGCCAAAGAGCTGGTAACTTGCCTCACGGATACGCCATGCCTCAACAAGGGATCTTAGAGATTGAATTGTTTGATGTATGGGATATTGACTTCATGGGTCCGTTCCCACCATTATACTCAAACACTTACATTCTGGTGGCAGTAGACTATGTATCTAAATGGGTAGAGGCAATTGCTACACCCACTAATGATACTAAGATCGTGCTGAAATTCCTCCAGAAACACATCTTCAGTAGGTTTGGTGTTCCCAGAGTACTAATCAGTGATGGGGGCACTCATTTCTGCAATAAACAGCTGTACTCTGCTATGGTCCGATATGGAATTAGCCACAAAGTGGCAACCCCATATCATCCACAGACAAATGGGCAAGCTGAAGTCTCTAACAGAGAGCTAAAAAGAATCCTAGAATGGACTGTCATTGCCCGTAGAAAGGATTGGGCAAAGAGCTTGGATGACGCTCTGTGGGCATACAGAACAGCATTCAAGACTCCAATAGGAACCTCTCCATACCAACTTGTGTATGGCAAGGCCTGTCATCTGCCCGTGCAACTGGAACATAAAGCCTACTGGGCAACCAGATTCCTAAACCTGGACGCTAAGTTAGCTGGTGAAAAAAGATTACTCCAGCTAAATGAGCTAGATGAATTTAGACTCAGTACCTTTGAAAATGCAAAAATTTATAAGGAAAAGGCAAAGAAGTGGCATGACAAGAAGTTGTCATCCAGAGTCTTTGAGCTAGGACAAAAAGTTCTGCTCTTCAACTCTAGGCTCAGGCTGTTCCCAGAAAAACTTAAATCCCGGTGGAGGGGTCCATATGTGATTACAGGAGTGTCACCATATGGATATGTTGAGCTTCAGGATACTGATTCTGACAAAAAGTTCATTGTTAATGGACAGAGGATCAAGCATTATCTTGAAAGCAATTTTGAGCAAGAATGCTCAAAACTGAGGCTTGAATGATTCTCAGTGAAGGTCCAGCTAAGGACATTAAAGAAGCGCTTACTGGGAGGCAACCCAGTCATTAGCAGGTTATCTATTTTATTTAAACAAAGTTTGATACACATTCTCAAAGGGCAATCATCAAAATTGAAGGAATTCACAGAGTTACAGAAGGATTTAGTGCAAAAAGCAGAGAAAAGGAGCTTGCTGGCGAAAAAATGCCAGTAAAGGATACTTTGGGCGTTAAATGCCAGAATGGGCACCATTCTGGGCGTTTAACGCCAGGTGTGCAGCATCCTGGCATTTAGCAAAACGCCCAGTGATGAAGGGGTTTCTGGCGTTTAACGCCAGCCAGGGTACCTGGCTGGGCGTTAAACGCCCAAATTAGCCAACATTTGGGCATTAAACGCCAGAATGGATACCATTCTGGGCGTTTAACGCCAGAAAGGTGGGAGACAGAGATTTTGCTTTCCACTTCAAATCTTTTCAAACTTTCCTGTTTTGATCCATAATTTCCTACATAAATACATTTCAAACTTTCATCATTCACCTTCAAATTTTCAAAATTAAAATTATTCTTCAAATCTCTTTCAAATCCTTTCCAAATCTTCTTCAAAAAACTCAAATATCTCTCAATTTCGTTCCTTATCTTCTCAAATCTCCTTCAAAATTTTCGAACTCTCTCTCCCTTCCCTATAAATATATGTTCGGCCACACCCCCCTTCCCCACCATTCGAATTTGCTCTCTTCCTCTCTCTTCTCTTTCCTTTCTTTTGCTTGAGGACAAGCAAACCTCTAAGTTTGGTGTATTTTTCCGTGATCACTAAGTTAAGGCTCATCAAGATCATGGCCCCCAAAGGAAAATAAACCAATTCAAGAGGTAAGAAAGAGAATGCTCCAAAAGACCTTTGGAGTCAAGAGAAGTTCTTAACCAAAGAACATGCAGACCATTACCACAAAATAATGGGTCTAAGGTCAGTGATCCCGGAAGTTAAATTTGATCTGAAAGAAGATGAATATCCGGATATCCAAGAGCAAATTCGAAACAGAGGATGGGAAGTTCTAACCAACCTTGAGACAAAGGTTGGGAGAAATATGGTTCAGGAATTCTACTCAAATATGTGGCTGACAGATAAGCAGAGAATGACTGGAACCGCTTTTCATACCTACAGAACCATAGTCAGAGGGAGAATTATTTACTTCCATCTGGACAAAATAAGAGAGGTCTTCAAATTACCTCAACTACAAGATGATCCTGAATCCTTTAATAGGAGAATGGTGAGAGTAGATAAGGGGTTGGATCAAGTTCTAGAGGACATATGCCTCCCTGGAACCAAGTGGATGACCAATTCAAAAGGTATCCCAAACCAACTCAAGAGGGGAGATCTCAAACCAGTTGCAAGAGGCTGGTTGGACTTCATAGGGCGTTCTATCTTGCCCACTAGTAACCGTTCTGAGGTTACTATCAAGAGAGCAGTGATGATTCATTGTATTATGCTGGGAAAATAAATGGAGATTCATCATCTAGTTGCTTGTGAGATTTACACAATTGCAAACAAGAACTCCACTGAAGCCAAACTAGCTTACCTAAGCCTAATCTCTTTGCTATGTAAAGATGCTGGGGTGAGGATGGGAGTAGATGAATTCATCCCAATTGAGCACCCAATCACCAAGAGGTCAATGGAAGGACAAATGCAAGATAACTCTATCAAAAGGAGGGCGCAGGAGTTCCTCCCTGAACTTCCTGAAATTGACTACTGGACTCGTCTAGAAGCATCTGTTGCCAAGCTGCAAGAAGCTATGGAACAAATTAAGGAAGAACAGCAGAATCAAAACTGCATGCTCTGCAAATTGCTGAAGGAACAAGAGAAGCAGGGGCGTGAGCTACAGGAGTTGAAGCGCCAAAAGCTCTCCCTTGAAGGGCCAAATACCCCACAAGTTGAGGGAGCATCCACTTCTCAAAATCAAGGTTGTTGAGTCCTAACTCTGTGATAACCTCTATCATTAGGAGTCTATTTAAATTTTTATTTTCTATTACTATTAGTCTTATCTTATATCTATTTTTGAGTCTTGTTCTTAATTCATGATTAATAAAATTTAAGGTTCATGTCTTAAAGCTATGAATGTCCTATTAATCCATCACCTCTCTTAAATGAAAAATGCTTTAATCACAAAAGAACAAGAAGTACATGATTTCGAATTCATCTTTGAAACTAGTTGAATTAGTTTGATGTGGTGACAATACTTTTTGTTTTCTGAATGAATGCTTGAACAGTACATATGTCTTTTGAATTTGTTGTTTTAAGAATGTTAAAACTGTTGGTTCTTGAAGGAATAATGGAAAAAGAGAAATGTTATTGAGGATCTAAAAAATCATAAAAATGATTCTTGAAGCAAGAAAAAGCATTGAATACAAAAAAAAGAGAGTAAAGAGAAAAACAAAAAAAAATTTAAGTTGTGATCCAAGGCAAAAAGAGTGTGCTTAAGAACCCTTGACACCTCTAATTGGGGACTCTAGCAAAGCTGAGTCACAATCTGAAAAGGTTCACCCAAGTATGTGTCTGTGGCATGAATGTATCCGGTGGTAATACTGGAAGATAAAGTGCTTTGGGCCACAGCCAAGACTCATAAAGTAGCAATGTTCAAAAATCATCATACTTAACTAGGAGAAGCAATAACACTATCTGAGTTCTGAGTTCCTATAGATGCCAATCATTCTAAACTTCAAAGGATAAAGTGAGATGCCAAAACTGTTCAGAAGCAAAAAGCTACTAGTCCCGCTCATCTAATTGGAACTAAGTTTCTTTGATATTTTGGAGTCTATAGTATATTATCTTCTAAAGTGTGATTGCAATTTCGTGCACCAAGTCCTAAATCCTAATTTCTAAAAACACTACCTAAATCCTAACGAGAGAGAGAGGGAGAACCTCTCTCCAAACTAGATCTAAATCATGGAAAGTGAATTATGAAAGCCTCATTATGAATGGATGCATTCCTCCACTTTATAGCCTCTAATCTGTGCCTTCTGGACTTGGATTTGGGTCAAAAAGAGCCTCAGAACTCGTTATGAGCGTTTTCTGCAGTTTCTGGTGCGTGGCCTCTGTCACGCGTCCGCGTGGGTCATGCGGTCGCGTTATTCGGAGCTTTTCCTTGCCACGCGGTCATGTCAGTCATGCGACTGCATCATGTGCATTCTGCTTAAGGCGCATGGTCGCGTCAGTCATGCGGCCGGTTGCTGCTGATTCATGCTTGGCACGCGATCGCGTCGTCCATACGATCGCGTGGATACCAGTTTCCTTAAATCTCCGTTTTGCTTTCTCCTTTCCTTTTAGTATGTTTCCTTTTTTATCCCTTAAGTCATTCTGCCTTAGAAAATCTGAAACTACTCAACACACTAATCACGGCATCGAATGGAAATAAGAGAGGATTAATAATAAGCAAATATAAGTCCAAAGAAACATGTTTTCAATCAAAGCACATAATTAGGAAGGCAAATGTAAAACATGCAAATAGTAAGAATAAGTGGGTAAAGAGTTGATAAAATCCACTCAATTGAGCACAAGATAAACCATAAAATAGTGGTTTATCAGTTACCATAAGAAACAATTCAAGAAGGCTCCCAGCCTGTGAATGAAAGCTTTCCAGATGAACATCTTTTGCAGATCCAACAAGCACCTTGGTTTGCTGACATAGCAAACTACAAAGTAGGGAGGAAGATACCTCAAGAATTCTCTAAGCAACAAGTGAAGAAGCTAGTCAATGAAGCAAGGAAGTTTTTGTGGGATGAACCTTTCCTGTTCAAGAGATGTTCTGATGGAGTGATTAGGAGGTGTGTCTCTGAGAGTGAAATAAGGGATATATTGTGGCATTGCCATGGCTCAGCCTATGGTGGACACTATGGCCCAGAAAGAACAGCCGCAAAGATACTGCAGAGTAGTTTTTATTGGCCAACTATCTTCAAAGATGCCAAAGAGTTTGTTCACCAATGTAACGAATGCCACAGAGTAGGAGGATTGACAAGAAGGAATGAGATGCCTCAGAATTTCATTCTGGAAGTAGAATTATTTGATCTATGGGGCATTGATTTCATGGGACCCTTTCCCCCTTCCTATTCTTTCAGATATATCTTGGTAGCAGTGGAGTATGTCTCAAAATGGGTAGAAGCCATAGCCACAACCACCTGTGATGCACAAATTGTCCTTCAATTCCTTAAGAAGCACATTTTCACTGGATATGGAGTGTCCAAGGGTCTTGTTAGTGATGGTGGTGGCTATTTTTGGAACAAACAGATGGAGAAACTTCTCCATAAATATGGAGTCATTCATAAAGTAGCCACACCATATCACCCTCAGACTAATGGCCAGGCTAAATTAGCAAACAGAGAGTTGAAGAAAATCCTAGAGAAAACAGTAGGAAGCACAAGAAAAGATTGGGCTAGAAAGCTGGAAGATGCACTCTGGGCATATAGGACAGCTTTCAAAACTCCCATTGGGAAGTCCCCCTTTCAGCTATTGTATGGCAAATCCTGTCACCTCCCTGTAGAGCTTGAACACAAGGCTTTTTGGGCTACTATTCCTAAATCTTGACTAAGAAGTAGCAGGGGAGAAAAGGTTGTTGCAACTAAATGAGTTGGATGAATTTAGGCTATAAGCCTATGAAAATGCTAATATATACAAGGAAAAAGCTAAGAGGTGGCATGACAGGAAGATCTTGAAGAAAGAATTCAAACCAGGACAACAAGTACTCTTGTACAACTCACGACTCAAGATTTTTCCTGGCAAGCTTAAATCTAAGTGGAATGGTCCATATTTGGTAACCAAGGTTTTTCATTATGAAAGTATTGAATTGCTAGATGAAGCAACAAAGAGTCAGTTCACAGCGAATGGTCATAGAGCAAAGCTGTACCTAGGAGGACAATGGGACAAGGAAAAAGAGGTTCAGAACCTACAGCCTTTATGAAGCAAAAATTAAGGATGTCAAGCTAATGACATTGAAAGAGCGCTTGTTGGGAGGCAACCCAACCTGAGGTAGTTTTCTTTTCATAGTTGTTCCGAGGGTTTGCCTGAAACGTGCAGCTCGGTCGTCTGGAGAGGCCCGTGGTGGGGGTTCGGTGACCCGAGCTTGATATGCAGAATGGTTGGTGGTTGTACCTGCAATGACACTCCGATGCTTAAGTTAGCATGGGTCCAAGCAGATATGTGTAGATTTGGAATGAATGCCATACCTGGGTGCTCCAGTGTATTTATAGTAGCTGGCAGTGATCTTCCCTGGATAAGATATTCTTATCTTATCTTATCTTTGGGAGTTTTATCTTTATCTTTGTGGAACCGCCTTTTCCAGGCCTTTTCGGCCTTTAGGTTTGGGCTGCGTTCCTTTTGATGGGCCTTCCTTGCTCTTTGTCCGAGGTCCGACCTTTAGGTGTGAGCTTTAGGATAAGGTCGGACCTCTTGCGAATTTGCCGAGTTGGAGGACCCCGGTCAGGGTATGAACAGTGCCCCTGCCCGAGTTCGTCCTTTTTGGGAGGTCGTGCTCGGGCATAGTAGTCTGTTTTTCAAAATTCAAAATGGCCGTTCCGGCATTTATTGCATTTTACCGTTTTTCCTCGATTTCCGTTCGGGCTCTGTGAAGGCTTTATTTATTGCTCCTTTCCTCCTTTCTGCGTTTTGTTTTTCTTATGCTTTACAAGCGCCGCTTCTTCTTTCCCTTTGTTTTGCTTTCCGGAATCTTTCTTTGTGTGTCTTTCCGGGGTTTCCTCTGTGCCGTCGTTTCGTTCTCTTTGCTTTGGAGCTCTTCGTCTTCGCTTCTTCTTCCAGGTTTGTTTCCGTGTTTCTCTTTTCTTGTGATCGTATGCTTCTGTCCTTTGTGTGGCTCTTGCTTATTTCTTTTTCTTTATGCCTGGGTTGCCCCAAAAGAGGTGCCGCCATTGCTATTGTTTTTATATGGGGGGGCTCTTTTTTTTGTTCCGTGGCGTTTTTGTTCTGTGTTGCCCCACTTTTTTCGTGGGGTTTTTGCTTCTTGCCTTGCTGAATGGTTTTTCGTTGTCTTCTTTATGTGATTTTTTGCCTGCTGCTGTATTTCTTCTTTGTAGGTAAGAATTTTTATGTCTCGAAAGGTTCTTCAAGCGATGTCGACTAAAATTCCGTGTGGTCTTGATTGGATAGACCTTCTTCCTCTAAGAGTTCCTTCCGTGGTAGATTCTGAGTACTTAGTTAGGTTCCGTAGGCATTGTAGCATATGTGAAAATAGAGAGTCTGAGAGGGATTATGAACTAGTCGCCCCGGATTCCGAGGAGAGAGTGTGTTTCCCGCCCCTAGATAGTTCCGAGAAGCTTTTCTTTTACGCTTATGATTGTTTTTTCTCTAAGCTGGGTGTCCGACTTCCCTTTACCGATCTGGAGTCTGAGGTGTTATGGTCTTGTAATCTTGCTCCTACACAGCTTCATCCAAATTCTTGGACGTTTTTAAAGCTGTTTCAACTTTTGTGTCAGTTCTTGGGCGTTGCTCCCTCTATTTCTCTTTTTTCCTACTTGTTTGTGTTGACAAAGCCAGGGTCGGGTGGAGGGAAGGTATCTTGGGTTTCTTTTAGGGCTAACCAGGGAAGGAAGTTTTGCACCTTGTATGATGAGTCCTTTCATGATTTTAAGAACTTCTATTTCAAGGTCCGGGCTACTGGAGACGTCCGACCTTTCTTTTTAGATGAGAGTGGGGAGCCTTCTTTTCCTCTTTGTTGGCAGGAGAAAGTAGTGTCTACTAAGTATACCCTTGAGAGTCTAGATGAGGTGGAGCAGGCTTTTGTGGGTGTGGTAAGCAGTTTATGGGGTCGGGCACCTCACTTGGACACGAAGAAAATATTGGGGGATCCAAGCCTTCTCCGTTCCGAGTTAGGTAGTTCCCGACCCTCCGAGATTATCTTTTTAGTATTTTTGTTTGTTTTTGTTTTGGTGGATTTTCTGTTTTGGTGATTCTTTTCTTTTATTTTTGCAGAGATGTCTTCTCAGGCGGATTCTATGAAGTACCTTCGTCGGACGAAGAAGTCCGTGGCTGCTCGAAATATTGAGGCTGGGGAGGCTTCTGCCCGATCTTCTCCGAAGAAGACTACTGTGGGTGTCACTACTCGGTCGAAGACTATTCCGACTCCCCAGTTTCGACCTATAAATCAGGATCCTCCAACCTCTGGACCCGGTAACTCATCTCCTCCTTCGTCCTCGGGTCCTCCTCCCAAGAAGCAGAAGACCTCTCAAGAGTTTGCGGGTTTTAATGATAAGGATTTTGATGCTCTCGGTTGGGTTGAACAGCATATTCTCCCTCAGACTTTTATTTCTACTGATGATGTGTCTATGGAGCACCATTTTCAGTATATGGCGCGGAGCTGTGTCCGGATGGCTAGTCTTCATGCCGCTATTGCCCGAGAGTTCAAAAAATCCCCCATTGGTGCGACCAGTTCCCGACTTGAGAAGGCTCAGTCCGAGTTCGAGAGGATTAGTGAACTGAAGGCCGCTAGGATTGCTGAGCTGGAGGCGTCTTTGGAGAAGGAGAAAGCTAAAGCTACTGCGGCTGTGGCAGCGGCGAGTTCCTCCGAGGAGATGGTGAAGGCGGCGAAGGCGAGTTATACTCGGACATATGCTGAGCTTGTGGAGACAAAGGAGAGGTTGCAATCTGCTCAGGATGATTTTTTCGAGCTAGAAGGACATGTGGCTAAGGGTATGGATGCTATGTTTGAAAATTTGAAGGCTCAGGTCCGGGTTCTTGCTCCTGACCTGGATCTGAGTTTATTCAGTACGGATAATGTTGTCGTGGAAGGAAAGATTGTTCCTGCTCCCAACGAGGATGAGGTTCCGGTGTCTGACCCCAAAGTTCCGGTTGCGAACCCGACTTCACCTTTGGCCGGGGAGGAATCTGGTGTGGAGGTTTCAAACCGAGATGTCGGTGCTGTCAAGGCTGTCCCGATTTCTATGGTTCTTCCTTCGCAGCCTTCTACTGATGTGGAGTCCGGAAAGGATCTTGATTCCCTGTAATCCTTTGTCTTTGGTTTTTTGCCCGGCCTGTGGGCTCTTTTTTGGATGGTTTTTTACTACCTTTTTAACGTTTTGAACACCTTTTTGCTATTAGCTACTTGTAGTAACTTTTTAGCTTATTATGTGGTGTTTGTTCGCGTTTTGACTTTTAGTTCCGCTTTATGCTTTTTAGTTATTTTTGTATAACAACTTTTTAGCTAGCGCTTTTTGAAACTTCGTTTTATCCTGGCGCTTCGATTTCGTTTATTCGCTTGTACTTTTTAGTTGTTTTTGTATAGCAACTTTTTAGTAAGCGTTTTCGAAATCTTTGTTTTCGCCGTTTTAAGGCTTTTTTCTCGGATCCGGGCTTTTTCTCGGACCTCGGGGGGGCGGTTGAGTACTTCCCTTCGTTGGGTTCGGCCTTATTGTTGGTCGGCCTTTTAAGTTATTTTTGTAACCTCTTTTATTTGGCTTTTTGAGCCTTTTCAGAGTTGCTTTATAACTTCTCACATTAATCTGAACCTCGTCGCTTTATCTTTGCCGACCTTGTGTGGTCTCTTGGCAATGATTTTTTGCGTTTTGCCGAGCATAAATTAATGCGCCTTGGCGGGGTACTTTTCAGGATTTGTTTCATCATGAAGAAGAAGGAGAAGGAAAAGAGAAAAATTCGATTAGTATTTAAAAAAGAAAGAATATTTACAGAGTGTTTACCCTTGGCTAGGTCGGGTGCTTTTCTTGTCCGGGTATCTCATTAAAAAACCCTTGTAGGGAAAAAGAGTACACCTCGGGTTAGGTTTTTCTAGCTGTAGTATCGTTTTAGATTACAGGCGTGCCAGGCCCTGGGCAACTCATTGCCTTCTAGGTCGGATATTTTGTAATAGCCTGTTCCTAAGACTTCTGTTACCTTGTAAGGTCCTTTCCAATTTGCAGCTAGCTTCCCTTCTCCCGACTTTTGTGTTCCGATGTCGTTTCGGATCAGAATCAGGTCGTGAATTGAGAAGCTTCATTTTATTACTTTCTGATTGTATCTGAGGGCCGTTCGCCGTTTTAAGGCTTCCTCTCGGATCCGGGCTTTTTCTCGGACCTCGGGGAGGAGGTCGAGTTCTTCCCTTTGTGCCTGTGGGTTACCTTCTTCGTTATAGAAGATGACTCGGGGTGACCCTTCATCTATTTCGATAGGAATCATTGCCTCCATCCCGTAAGCTAGTCGGAATGGTGATTCTCCCGTTGTAGAGTGTGGGGTTGTCCGATATGCCCATAGCACCTGGGGGAGCTCCTCGGCCCATGCCCCTTTGGCTTCTTGGAGTCTTCGTTTTAACCCGGCCAAGATGACTTTATTTGCGGCCTCCGCTTGTCCATTGGCTTGTGGGTGCTCGACTGAGGTGAATTGCTGTTTGATTTTTAGCTCGGCCACCAAGTTCTGAAAACTTGTGTCTGTGAACTGTGTTCCATTGTCTGTGGTGATGGAGTAGGGGACTCCGAACCTTGTGACGATGTTTTTGTATAAGAATTTGCGGCTTTTCTGAGCCGTGATGGTGGCTAAGGGTTCAGCTTCGATCCACTTTGTGAAGTAGTCGACCCCTACTATGAGGTATTTGACTTGCCCCGGTCCTTGGGGAAACGGGCCGAGTAGGTCAAGTCCCCACTTTGCGAAGGGCCATGGTGCAGTGATGCTGATGAGGTCTTCAGGTGGTGCTTTGTGAAAATTGGCGTGTTTTTGGCAGGGGGGCATATTTTCACAAATTCCGTTGCGTCTCTTTGCAAGGTCGGCCAGTAGAATCCGGCTCGGACTACTTTCTTGGATAATGCTCGAGCTCCGAGGTGGTTCCCACACATGCCTCCGTGGACTTCTTCGAGGACGCTCTTTGTTTCTGAGGTCGGGACACACCTAAGGAGGGGGTTTGAGAATCCTCTTCTGTATAATATGTCGTGAATTAGTGTATAATTCTGGGCGTCTTTCGTGAGTCTTCTAGCTTCCCTTCTTTCGGCGGGGAGAGTTCCCGACTTCAGGTAGTTGAGTATGGGGGTCATCCATCCTTGCTGTTGGTTGGATATATTTAGCGCTTCTTCCTCTCTTAGCACGGAGGGAGATTGTAAGGTTTCCTGGAGGAGACTTCTGTTGTTGCCTCCGGGCTTGGTGCTGGCAAGCTTTGAGAGGGCGTCTGTCCGGGCGTTTTGTTCCCGAGGTATGTGCTGAATCTGTATCTCTGAAAAGTGGCGTAGTTGTGCCTGTGTTTGGTCCAGGTATTTTTTCATAGTGGGGTCTTTGGCCTGGTAGCTTCCATTTACTTGTGATGTGACGACCTGGGAGTCGCTGAAGATCGTGATTTTTTGGGCTCCGACCTCTCCGGCTAGCTTTAGACCTGCTAGTAGGGCCTCGTATTCGGCTTGGTTGTTCGAAGCCTGGAACTCGAATCTTAGGGATAGTTCTATCCGCGTTCCTTGGTCGCTTTCGAGTATAACCCCGGCTCCGCTTCCTGTTTTGTTTGAGGACCCGTCGACATACAGGTTCCACGAGAGTGGGGCTCCAGGGGTCTCAGTGTATTCTGCGATGAAGTCGGCTAGATACTGGGATTTTATGGCAGTCCGGGTTTCATAGTGAAGGTCGAACTCGGACAGTTCCACCGCCCATTGCAGTATTCGTCCTGCCAGATCTGTTTTTTGGAGGATGTGTCTCATTGGTTGGTTTGTCCGGACTTTGATGGTGTGGGCTTGAAAGTAGGGACGGAGCCTCCGAACTGTGAACACTAGGGCATAGGCGAATTTTTCTATTTTCTGATAGTTTAATTCGGCCCCTTGTAGTGCCTTGCTTACAAAGTATATGGGGTGTTGTCCTTGGTCATTTTCTCGTATTAACGCTGAAGCGACTGCTCGATTTCCAACCGAGAGGTATAGTACGAGTTCTTCTCCCTTTAGAGGTCGGGTTAGGATTGGTGGCTGCCCGAGGAATTCCTTGAAGTCTTGAAAGGCCTTTTCGCACTCCGGGGTCCATGAGAAGGGTTTCCCTTTCTTTAGGAGTGAGTAGAGAGGTAGTGACTTTATTGCTGATCCCGCCAAGAATCTTGATAGGGCGGCTAGCCTTCCATTTAGTTGTTGTACTTCTTTGACACACGTTGGGCTCTTCATATTGAGTATCGCTTGGCATTTGTCCGGGTTTGCTTCGATGCCCCTTTGAGTCAGCATGAAGCCTAAGAACTTTCCGGCTTCTGCGGCGAAGGTGCACTTTGTCGGGTTAAGTCTCATGTTGTGTTTTCTGAGGGTGCCGAAAACACTGGCGAGGTCGGTCAGCAAGTTTCTGTCTTCTTGTGTCTTTACCAGCATGTCGTCGACGTACACCTCCAGCTGTAGTCCGATGTGCTCTGAGAACACTTTGTTCATTAGCCTCTGGTAGGTTGCCCCTGCGTTCTTTAGCCCGAAGGGCATTACTACGTAGCAGTAGTTTGCCCTTGGGGTTATGAACGAGGTCTTTTCTTGGTCGGGTCCGTACATTGGGATTTGATTGTATCCCGAGTATGCGTCCATGAAGGAGAGATATCTATAGCCTGAGGCAGCGTCTACTAATGCGTCGATGTTTGGTAGTGGATATGGGTCTTTGGGGCAGGCTTTGTTGAGATCTGTGTAATCAACGCACATCCTCCATTTTCCGTTGGGCTTTTTTACCAGGACCACGTTTGCGAGCCATAGGGGGTATTTTACTTCCCTAATGAACCCTGCATCTAGCAGTGCTTGTACTTGTTCTTCTATTGCTTGCATGCGCTCGGGTCCGAGCTTCCGGCGTCTTTGTTGGACAGGCCAGGATCCCGGGTAAACCGATAGCTTATGGCACATCAGGTCGGGACTTATGCCCGGCATGTCGGAGGCTTTCCAGGCGAAGAGGTCGGAATTCTCCCTTAAGAGGGTTATGAGTTCCTCTTTTAGGCCTGTGCCGAGGTTTACTCCTATGCTTGTTATTTTTTCAGGTGTGTTCCCAATCTGGACTTTTTCGGTTTCTCCCTCTGGCTGTGGCCGGAGATCTTCTCGGGATTGAACTCGTCCGAGTTCTATCGTGTTGACTTCTTTCCCTTTTAGGCTCAGGCTTTCGTTGTAGCATCGCCGTGCTAGTTTTTGGTCGCCTTTTAGGGTAGCGATTCCCTTTGCGGTAGGGAACTTCATACAGAAGTGTGGGGTCGAGACTATAGCTGCCAGTCTGTTTAGGGTTGGTCGCCCAATGAGGGCATTGTATGCTGAAGTGATGTCGACTATAATGTAGTCGATGCTTAATGTTTTAGATTGCTCGCCTCTTCCAAAGGTAGTGTGTAGCGAGATGTATCCTAAGGGATGGATCGGAGTATCCCCTAGTCCAAATAGGTCGGTGGGGTAGGCCTTTAGTTCTTTTTCTTCAAGCCCGAGTTTGTCGAAGGCCGTTTGAACAGGATATCTGCTGAGCTTCCCTGGTCAATCAGGGTTCGATGTAAGTTGGCGTTTGCTAGGATAATGGTGATTACCATTGGATCGTCGTGTCCGGGAATTATCCCTTGAGCATCTTCTCGGGTGAATGAAATAGTAGGTAATTCGGGCAGGGGACTGTCTTCTCGGATGTGATAGACTTCTTTGAGGTGTCTTTTTCGTGAGGATTTGGATGTTCCTCCGCCTGCAAAACCTCCATTTATCATGTGAACATGTCTTTTAGGTGTTCGTGGGGTTTGTTCGGCCCGATCTTCATTGTCCCCCCGCCTTCTCTTCCTGGTCTCTTCTCCTTTCTCTGCTATGTATCTGTCGAGTTTTCCTTCTCTGGCTAGCTTTTCTATAACATTTTTTAGGTCGTAGCAGTCGTTAGTAGAATGACCGTAGAGCTTGTGATATTCACTGTATTCGGACCGATCTCTCCCTGCTTTCTTGTGTTTTAGCGGTCGGGGCGGTGGGATCTTTTCGGTGTGGCACACTTCTCTGTAGACGTCTACCAAGGAGACTCGGAGGGGGGTGTAGCTGTGGTACTTCCGTGGTTTGTCCGAATTGGGTTCTTCTTTTTTTTTCTGTTCCCGATCCCGATCTCGGAGTGGGTAGGTTGATTCCTTCCTAGAAGAGTCTCTTAGCTGGGAGGTTTCCTCCATGTTGATATATTTTTCCGCCCGCTCCGTATAGGGAGGTCGGGTATCGTTTGGATAGGGATTGGCTAAACGGTCCTTCTTTTAGGCCGTTTGCTAGTCCCATGATGGCTGCTTCAGTGGGCAAGTGTTGTATGTCCAGGCAGGCTTTGTTGAATCGTTCCATGTATTTTCGGAGAGTTTCTTGGTCACCTTGTTTGATCCCGAGTAGACTGGGGGCATGTTTTGTCTTGTCCTTTTGAATAGAGAATCTTGTTAGGAATTTTTTGGTTAGGTCTTCGAAGCTGGTGATTGATCTTGATGGCAGGTTGTCGAACCACTTCATGGCTGACTTGGTGAGAGTGGTGGGGAAGGCTTTGCACCGAATCGCGTCGGAGGCGTCGACTAGGTACATTCTACTTCTGAAGTTGCTGAGGTGATGACTTGGATCGGTGGTGCCGTCGTAGAGGTCCATATCGGGTGGTTTGAAGTTTCGCGGTACCTTCTCCTTCATGATCACTTGCGTGAAGGGATCGTGGTTGCCCTCGGTGGTGGTGCCGCGTTCTGTTCGGTCTTTCAGGTTGGCCTCTATTTTCCGCAGTTTTTCTTCTAATTCTCTGCGCTTTCGAGTTTCTCTTCTCAGATCTTGTTCAGTTTCTTTCTGCTTCTTTATGTCCTCTTCGAGTTGTTTTAGTCGGTCTTGTTGTGCCCGGACTGCTTCTAGAATTTCCGAGCTCTTCGCTCTTTCGGAATTTTGTGGATCCTTGTTTGGGAGTGACGTTTTTGGGCGATTCTGTTTGTTTCCTCCTGGGGTACGTGGTGATAGAGGGCTGTCCGGTCGTTCTCCGGTGTCAATTTCGTCCTCTTGTTCGGATGCAGCGTGCTCATCGTTGAGAGGGTCGTCTGCCATGGTAGAGGGATGACTTCCAGGTCCCCGGCAACGGCGCCAATGTTCCGAGGGTTTGCCTAAAACGTGCAGCTCGGTCGTCTGGAGAGGCCCGTGGTGGGGGTTCGGTGACCCGAGCTTGATATGCAGAATGGTTGGTGGTTGTACCTGCAATGATACTCCGATGCTTAAGTTAGCATGGGTCCAAGCAGATATGTCTAGATTTGGAATGAATGCCATACCTGGGTGCTCCAGTGTATTTATAGTAGCTGGCAGTGATCTTCCCTGGATAAGATATTCTTATCTTATCTTATCTTTGGGAGTTTTATCTTTATCTTTGTGGAACCGCCTTTTCCAGGCCTTTTCGGCCTTTAGGTTTGGGCTGCGTTCCTTTTGATGGGCCTTCCTTGCTCTTTGTCCGAGGTCCGACCTTTAGGTGTGAGCTTTAGGATAAGGTCGGACCTCTTGCGAATTTGCCGAGTTGGAGGACCCCGGTCAGGGTATGAACAGATATATTTAGCGCTTCTTCCTCTCTTAGCACGGAGGGAGATTGTAAGGTTTCCTGGAGGAGACTTCTGTTGTTGCCTCCGGGCTTGGTGCTGGCAAGCTTTGAGAGGGCGTCTGCCCGGGCGTTTTGTTCCCGAGGTATGTGCTGAATCTGTATCTCTGAAAAGTGGCGTAGTTGTGCCTGTGTTTGGTCCAGGTATTTTTTCATAGTGGGGTCTTTGGCCTGGTAGCTTCCATTTACTTGTGATGTGACGACCTGGGAGTCGCTGAAGATCGTGATTTTTTGGGCTCCGACCTCTCCGGCTAGCTTTAGACCTGCTAGTAGGGCCTCGTATTCGGCTTGGTTGTTCGAAGCCTGGAACTCGAATCTTAGGGATAGTTCTATCCGCATTCCTTGGTCGCTTTCGAGTATAACCCCGGCTCCGCTTCCTGTTTTGTTTGAGGACCCGTCGACATACAGGTTCCACGAGAGTGGGGCTCCAGGGGTCTCAGTGTATTCTGCGATGAAGTCGACTAGATACTGGGATTTTATGGCAGTCCGGGTTTCATAGTGGAGGTCGAACTCGGACAGTTCCACCGCCCATTGCAGTATTCGTCCTGCCAGATCTGTTTTTTGGAGGATGTGTCTCATTGGTTGGTTTGTCCGGACTTTGATGGTGTGGGCTTGAAAGTAGGGACGGAGCCTCCGAGCTGTGAACACTAGGGCGTAGGCGAATTTTTTTATTTTCTGATAGTTTAATTCGGCCCCTTGTAGTGCCTTGCTTACAAAGTATATGGGGTGTTGTCCTTGGTCATTTTCTCGTATTAACGCTGAAGCGACTGCTCGATTTCCAACCGAGAGGTATAGTACGAGTTCTTCTCCCTTTAGAGGTCGGGTTAGGATTGGTGGCTGCCCGAGGAATTCCTTGAAGTCTTGAAAGGCCTTTTCGCACTCCGGGGTCCATGAGAAGGGTTTCCCTTTCTTTAGGAGTGAGTAGAGAGGTAGTGACTTTATTGCTGATCCCGCCAAGAATCTTGATAGGGCGGCTAGCCTTCCATTTAGTTGTTGTACTTCTTTGACACACGTTGGGCTCTTCATATTGAGTATCGCTTGGCATTTGTCCGGGTTTGCTTCGATGCCCCTTTGAGTCAGCATGAAGCCTAAGAACTTTCCGGCTTCTGCGGCGAAGGTGCACTTTGTCGGGTTAAGTCTCATGTTGTGTTTTCTGAGGGTGCCGAAAACACTGGCGAGGTCGGTCAGCAAGTTTCTGTCTTCTTGTGTCTTTACCAGCATGTCGTCGACGTACACCTCCAGCTGTAGTCCGATGTGCTCTGAGAACACTTTGTTCATTAGCCTCTGGTAGGTTGCCCCTGCGTTCTTTAGCCCGAAGGGCATTACTACGTAGCAGTAGTTTGCCCTTGGGGTTATGAACGAGGTCTTTTCTTGGTCGGGTCCGTACATTGGGATTTGATTGTATCCCGAGTATGCGTCCATGAAGGAGAGATATCTATAGCCTGAGGCAGCGTCTACTAATGCGTCGATGTTTGGTAGTGGATATGGGTCTTTGGGGCAGGCTTTGTTGAGATCTGTGTAATCGACGCACATCCTCCATTTTCCATTGGGCTTTTTTACCAGGACCACGTTTGCGAGCCATAGGGGGTATTTTACTTCCCTAATGAACCCTGCATCTAGCAGTGCTTGTACTTGTTCTTCTATTGCTTGCATGCGCTCGGGTCCGAGCTTCCGGCGTCTTTGTTGGACAGGCCGGGATCCCGGGTAAACCGATAGCTTATGGCACATCAGGTCGGGACTTATGCCCGGCATGTCGGAGGCTTTCCAGGCGAAGAGGTCGGAATTCTCCCTTAAGAGGGTTATGAGTTCCTCTTTTAGGCCTGTGCCGAGGTTTACTCCTATGCTTGTTATTTTTTCAGGTGTGTTCCCAATCTGGACTTTTTCGGTTTCTCCCTCTGGCTGTGGCCGGAGATCTTCTCGGGATTGAACTCGTCCGAGTTCTATCGTGTTGACTTCTTTCCCTTTTAGGCTCAGGCTTTCGTTGTAGCATCGTCGTGCTAGTTTTTGGTCGCCTTTTAGGGTAGCGATTCCCTTTGCGGTAGGGAACTTCATACAGAGGTGTGGGGTCGAGACTATAGCTGCCAGTCTGTTTAGGGTTGGTCGCCCAATGAGGGCATTGTATGCTGAAGTGATGTCGACTATAATGTAGTCGATGCTTAATGTTTTAGATTGCTCGCCTCTTCCAAAGGTAGTGTGTAGCGAGATGTATCCTAAGGGATGGATCGGAGTATCCCCTAGTCCAAATAGGTCGGTGGGGTAGGCCTTTAGTTCTTTTTCTTCAAGCCCGAGTTTGTCGAAGGCCGTTTTGAACAGGATATCTGCTGAGCTTCCCTGGTCAATCAGGGTTCGATGTAAGTTGGCGTTTGCTAGGATAATGGTGATTACCATTGGATCGTCGTGTCCGGGAATTATCCCTTGAGCATCTTCTCGGGTGAATGAAATAGTAGGTAATTCGGGCAGGGGACTGTCTTCTCGGATGTGATAGACTTCTTTGAGGTGTCTTTTTCGTGAGGATTTGGATGTTCCTCCGCCTGCAAAACCTCCATTTATCATGTGAACATGTCTTTCAGGTGTTCGTGGGGTTTGTTCGGCCCGATCTTCATTGTCCCCCGCCTTCTCTTCCTGGTCTCTTCTCCTTTCTCTGCTATGTATCTGTCGAGTTTTCCTTCTCTGGCTAGCTTTTCTATAACATTTTTTAGGTCGTAGCAGTCGTTAGTAGAATGACCGTAGAGCTTGTGATATTCACAGTATTCGGACCGATCTCTCCCTGCTTTCTTGTGTTTTAGCGGTCGGGGCGGTGGGATCTTTTCGGTGTGGCACACTTCTCTGTAGACGTCTACCAAGGAGACTCGGAGGGGGGTGTAGCTGTGGTACTTCCGTGGTTTGTCCGAATTGGGTTCTTCTTTTTTTTTCTGTTCCCGATCCCGATCTCGGAGTGGGTAGGTTGATTCCTTCCTAGAAGAGTCTCTTAGCTGGGAGGTTTCCTCCATGTTGATATATTTTTCCGCCCGCTCCTGCACCTCGTATAGGGAGGTCGGGTATCGTTTGGATAGGGATTGGCTAAACGGTCCTTCTTTTAGGCCGTTTGCTAGTCCCATGATGGCTGCTTCAGTGGGCAAGTGTTGTATGTCCAGGCAGGCTTTGTTGAATCGTTCCATGTATTTTCGGAGAGTTTCTTGGTCACCTTGTTTGATCCCGAGTAGACTGGGGGCATGTTTTGTCTTGTCCTTTTGAATAGAGAATCTTGCTAGGAATTTTTTGGTTAGGTCTTCGAAGCTGGTGATTGATCTTGGTGGCAGGTTGTTGAACCACTTCATGGCTGACTTGGTGAGAGTGGTGGGGAAGGCTTTGCACCGAATCGCGTCGGAGGCGTCGACTAGGTACATTCTGCTTCTGAAGTTGCTGAGGTGATGACTTGGATCGGTGGTGCTGTCGTAGAGGTCCATATCGGGTGGTTTGAAGTTTCGCGGTACCTTCTCCTTCATGATCACTTGCGTGAAGGGATCGTGGTTGCCCTCGGTGGTGGTGCCGCGTTCTGTTCGGTCTTTCAGGTTGGCCTCTATTTTCCGCAGTTTTTCTTCTAATTCTCTGCGCTTTCGAGTTTCTCTTCTCAGATCTTGTTCAGTTTCTTTCTGCTTCTTTATGTCCTCTTCGAGTTGTTTTAGTCGGTCTTGTTGTGCCCGGACTGCTTCTAGAATTTCCGAGCTCTTCGCTCTTTCGGAATTTTGTGGATCCTTGTTTGGGAGTGACGTTTTTGGGCGATTCTGTTTGTTTCCTCCTGGGGTACGTGGTGATAGAGGGCTGTCCGGTCGTTCTCCGGTGTCAATTTCGTCCTCTTGTTCGGATGCAGCGTGCTCATCGTTGAGAGGGTCGTCTGCCATGGTAGAGGGATGACTTCCAGGTCCCCGGCAACGGCGCCAATGTTCCAAGGGTTTGCCTGAAACGTGCAGCTCGGTCGTCTGGAGAGGCCCGTGGTGGGGGTTCGGTGACCCGAGCTTGATATGCAGAATGGTTGGTGGTTGTACCTGCAATGACACTCCGATGCTTAAGTTAGCATGGGTCCAAGCAGATATGTGTAGATTTGGAATGAATGCCATACCTGGGTGCTCCAGTGTATTTATAGTAGCTGGCAGTGATCTTCCCTGGATAAGATATTCTTATCTTATCTTATCTTTGGGAGTTTTATCTTTATCTTTGTGGAACCGCCTTTTCCAGGCCTTTTCGGCCTTTAGGTTTGGGCTGCGTTCCTTTTGATGGGCCTTCCTTGCTCTTTGTCCGAGGTCCGACCTTTAGGTGTGAGCTTTAGGATAAGGTCGGACCTCTTGCGAATTTGCCGAGTTGGAGGACCCCGGTCAGGGTATGAACAATAGTCATTTCAATAAAAAGGTTGAATAATTGGTATGCATTGCAAGGAGCTAAGTTTGGTGTTTCACACCAAAACAAATTAAGAGAGAATGAAGGATTCTAAGTTTGGTGTTCCACCAAAATTTTATCTAAAAGCACATTCTCACTTTCTACATAATGCTAGCTCCAAGTAATCGGACAAGTCATTCAACCATTAAGTTGTTTTCCAGTTTTTAGCTCCATAACCTTTAGCAAGGCCAAGGGAATTCATAATTGGTTAACTTGTTGCATCGGAGGCAGTGGCAAGGAATTAAGTTTGGTGTTCCCACACCAAACATTAAATCCAAAAGACACACTCAATTCATGCATACTAACTGTTCATACCCTGACCGAGGTCCTCCAACCCGGCAAATTCGTAAAAGGTCCGACCTCGTCCTAAGGCTCACGCCTAAAGGTCGGACCTCGGACAATAAAGCAAGGAAAGCCCATCAAAAGGAACGCAGCCCAAAAGCTGAAGGCCGAAAAGGCCTAGAAAGGGCGGTTCCACGAAGATAAAGATAAGACTCCCAAAGATAAGATAAGATAAGAATATCTTATCCAGGGAAGATCACGGCCAACTACTATAAATACACTGGAGCACCCAGGTATGGCATACATTCCAAAATCTACATATATCTGCTTGGACCCATGCTAACTTAAGCATCGGAGTGTCATTGCAGGTACAACCACCAACCATCCTGCATATCAAGCTCGGGTCACCGGACCCCCACCTCGGGCCTCTCCAGACGACCGAGCTGCACGTTTCAGGCAAACCCTCGGAACATTGGCGCCGTTGCCGGGGACCTGGAAGTCATCCTCCTACCATGGCGGACGATCCTCTCAACAATGACCACGCTACATCTGAACAAGAGGACGAAATCGATACCGGAGAACGACCGGACAGCCCTCTATCACCACACACTCCAGGAGGAAACAAACAGAATCGCCCAAAAACATCACTCCCGAACAAGGATCCACAAAATTCCAAAAAAGAGAAAAGCTCGGAAATTCTAGAAGCGGTCCGAGCACAACAAGACCGGCTAAAACAACTCGAAGAGGAAATAAAAAAGCAGAAAGAAACTGAACAAGATCTGAAAAGGGAAGCTCGAAAGCGCAGAGAATTAGAAGAAAAACTGCGGAAAATAGAGGCCAACCTGAAAGACCGGACGGAACGCGGCACCACCACCGAGGGCAACCACGATCCCTTCACACAAGAGATCATGAAGGAGAAGGTACCGCGAAACTTCAAACCACCCGATATGGACCTCTACGACGGCACCACCGATCCAAGTCATCACCTCAGCAACTTCAGAAGCAGAATGTACCTAGTCGACGCCTCCGACGCAATTCGGCGCAAAGCCTTCCCCACCACTCTCACCAAGTCAGCCATGAAGTGGTTCGACAACCTGCCACCAAGATCAATCACCAGCTTCGAAGACCTAACCAAAAAATTCCTAACAAGATTCTCTATTCAAAAGGACAAAACAAAACATGCCCCCAGTCTACTCGGGATCAAACAAGGTAACCAAGAAACTCTCCGAGAAGACATGGAGCGATTCAACAAAGCCTGCCTGGACATACAACACTTGCCCACTGAAGCAGCCATCATAGGACTAGCAAACGGCCTAAAAGAGGGACCGTTTAGCCAATCCCTATCCAAACGATACCCGACCTCCCTATACGAGGTGCAGGAGCGGGCAGAAAAATATATCAACATGGAGGAAACCTCCCAGCTAAGAGACTCTTCTAGGAAGGAATCAACCTACCCACTCCGAGATCGGGATCGGGAACAGAAGAAAAAAGAAGAACCCAACTCGGACAAGCCACGGAAGTACCACAACTACACCCCCCTCCGAGTCTCGCTGGTAGACGTCTACAGAGAAGTATGCCACACCGAAAAGATCCCACCGCCCCGAACGCTAAAACACAAGAAAGCGGGGAGAGATCGGTCCGAATACTGTGAATATCACAAGCTCTACGGTCATTCTACTAACGACTGCTACGACCTAAAAAATGTTATAGAAAAGCTAGCCAGAGAAGGAAAACTCGACAGATACATAGCAGAGAAAGGAGAAGAGACCAGGAAGAGAAGGCGGGGAGACAACGAAGATCGGGCCGAACAAACCCCGCGAACCCCTGAAAGACATGTTCACATGATAAACGGAGGTTTTGCAGGCGGAGGAACATCTAAATCCTCGCGAAAAAAACACCTCAAAGAAGTCTATCACGTCCGAGAAGACAGTCCCCTGCCCGAATTACCTACTATCTCATTTACCCGAGAAGATGCTCAAGGGATAATTCCCGGACACGACGATCCAATGGTAATCACCATTATCCTAGCAAACGCCAACTTACATCGAACCCTGATTGACCAGGGAAGCTCAGCAGATATCCTGTTCAAAACAGCCTTCGACAAGCTCGGACTTGAAGAAAAAGAACTAAAGGCCTATCCCACCGACCTATTTGGACTAGGGGATACTCCGATCCATCCCTTAGGATACATCTCGCTACACACTACCTTTGGAAGAGGCGAGCAATCTAAAACATTAAGCATCGACTACATTATAGTCGACGTCACTTCAGCATACAATGCCCTCATTGGGCGGCCAACCCTAAACAGACTGGCAGCTATAGTCTCGACCCCACACCTCTGTATGAAGTTCCCTACCGCAAAAGGAATCGCAACCCTAAAAGGCGACCAAAAACTAGCGCGGCGGTGCTACAACGAAAGCCTGAGCCTAAAAGGGAAGGAGGTCAACACGATAGAACTCGGACGAGTTCAATCCCGAGAAGATCTTCGGCCACAACCAGAGGGAGAGACCGAAAAAGTCCAGATTGGGAACACACCTGAAAAAATAACAAACATAGGAGCAAACCTCGAAACGGGCCTAAAAGAGGAACTCATAACCCTCTTAAGGGAGAATTCCGACCTCTTCGCCTGGAAAGCCTCCGACATGCCAGGAATAAGCCCCGACCTGATGTGCCATAAGCTATCAGTTTACCCGGGATCCCGACCTGTCCAACAAAGACGCCGGAAGCTCGGACCCGAGCGCATGCAAGCAATAGAAGAACAAGTACAAGCACTGCTAGATGCAGGGTTCATTAGGGAAGTAAAATACCCCCTATGGCTCGCAAACGTGGTCCTAGTAAAAAAGCCCAACGGAAAATGGAGGATGTGCGTCGATTACACGGATCTCAACAAAGCCTGCCCCAAAGACCCATATCCACTACCAAACATCGACGCCTTAGTAGACGCAGCCTCAGGCTATAGATATCTCTCCTTCATGGACGCATACTCGGGATACAATCAAATCCCGATGTACGGACCCGACCAAGAAAAGACCTCGTTCATAACCCCAAAGGCAAACTACTGCTACGTAGTAATGCCCTTCAGGCTGAAGAACGCAGGGGCAACCTACCAGAGGCTAATGAACAAAGTGTTCTCAGAGCACATCGGACTACAGCTGGAGGTGTACGTCGACGACATGCTGGTAAAGACACAAGAAGACAGAAACTTGCTGACCGACCTCACCAGTATCTTCGGCACCCTCAGAAAACACAACATGAGACTTAACCCGACAAAGTGCACCTTCGCCGCAGAAGCCGGAAAATTCTTAGGCTTCATGCTGACTCAAAGGGGCATCGAAGCAAACCCGGACAAATGCCAAGCGATACTCAATATGAAGAGCCCGACGTGTGTCAAAGAAGTACAACAACTGAATGGAAGGCTAGCCGCCCTATCAAGATTCTTGGCAGGATCAGCAATAAAGTCACTACCTCTCTACTCACTCCTAAAGAAAGGGAAACCCTTCTCATGGACCCCGGAGTGCGAGAAAGCCTTTCAAGAATTCAAGGAATTCCTTGGGCAGCCACCAATCCTAACCCGACCTTTAAAAGGAGAAGAACTCGTACTATACCTCTCGGTTGGAAATCGAGCAGTCGCCTCAGCGTTAATACGAGAAAATAACCAAGGACAACACCCCATATACTTTGTAAGCAAGGCACTACAAGGGGCCGAATTAAACTATCAGAAGATAGAAAAATTCGCCTACGCCCTAGTATTCACAGCTCGGAGACTCCGTCCCTACTTTCAAGCCCACACCATCAAAGTTCGGACGAACCAACCCATGAGACACATCCTCCAAAAAACAGACCTGGCAGGACGAATACTGCAATGGGCGGTGGAACTGTCCGAGTTCGACCTCCACTATGAAACCCGGACTGCCATAAAATCTCAGTATCTAGCCGACTTCATCGCAGAATACACTGAGACCCCTGGAACCCCACTCTCATGGAACCTATATGTCGACGGGTCCTCAAACAAAACTGGAAGCGGAGCCGGGGTTATACTCGAAAGCGACCAAGGAACGCGGATAGAACTATCCCTAAAATTCGAGTTCCAGGCTTCGAACAACCAAGCCGAATACGAGGCCCTACTAGCAGGTCTAAAGCTAGCCGAAGAGGTCGGAGCCCAGAAAGTCACGATCTTCAGCGACTCCCAGGTCGTCACATCACAAGTAAATGGAAGCTACCAGGCCAAAGACCCAACTATGAAAAAATACCTGGACCAAACACAGGCACAATTACGCCACTTTTCAGAGATACGGATTCAGCACATACCTCGGGAACAAAACGCCCGGGCAGACGCCCTCTCAAAACTTGCCAGCACCAAGCCCGGAGGCAACAACAGAAGTCTCCTCCAGGAAACCTTACAATCTCCCTCCGTGCTAAGAGAGGAAGAAACGCTAAATATATCCAACCAACAGCAAGGATGGATGACCCCCATACTCAACTACCTGAAATCGGGAACTCTCCCCGTCGAAAGAAAGGAAGCTAAAAGACTCACGAAAGACGCCCAGAATTATACACTAATTCACGACGTATTATACAGAAGAGGATTCTCAAAACCCCTCCTTAGGTGCGTCCCGACCTCAGAAACAAAGAGCGTCCTCGAAGAAGTCCACGGAGGCATGTGTGGAAACCACCTCGGAGCTCGGGCATTATCCAAGAAAGTAGTCCGAGCCGGGTTCTACTGGCCGACCTTGCAAAGAGACGCAACGGAATTTGTGAAAATATGCCCCCCTTGCCAAAAGCACGCTAATTTTCACAAGGCACCACCCGAAGACCTTATCAGCATCACCGCACCATGGCCCTTCGCAAAATGGGGACTTGACCTACTCGGCCCGTTCCCCCAAGGACCGGGGCAAGTCAAATACCTCATAGTAGGGGTCGACTACTTCACAAAGTGGATCGAAGCTGAACCCTTAGCCACCATCACGGCTCAGAAAAGCCGCAAATTCCTATACAAAAACATCGTCACAAGGTTCGGAGTCCCCTACTCCATCACAACAGACAATGGAACACAGTTCACGGACACAAGTTTTCAGAACTTGGTGGCCGAACTAAAAATCAAACAGCAATTCACCTCAGTCGAGCACCCACAAGCCAATGGACAAGCAGAGGCTGCAAATAAAGTCATCTTGGCCGGGTTAAAACGAAGACTACAAGAGGCCAAAGGGGCATGGGCCGAGGAGCTCCCCCAGGTGCTATGGGCATATCGGACAACTCCACACTCTACAACGGGAGAATCACCATTCCGACTAGCTTATGGGATGGAGGCAATGATTCCTATCGAAATAGATGAAGGGTCACCTAGAACCATCTTTTACAACGAAAAAGGTAACCCGCAGGCACAAAGGGAAGAACTCGACCTCCTCCCCGAGGTCCGAGAAAGAGCTCGGATCCGAGAAGAAGCCTTAAAACGGCGAACGGCCCTCAGATACAATCAGAAAGTAATAAAACGAAGCTTCTCCATTCACGACTTGATTCTAATCCGAAACGACATCGGAACACAAAAGTCGGGAGAAGGAAAGCTAGCTGCAAATTGGAAAGGGCCCTACAAGGTAACAGAAGTCTTAGGAACAGGCTATTACAAAGTATCTGACCTAGAAGGCAATGAGTTGCCCAGGGCCTAGCACGCCTGTAATCTAAGACGATACTACAGCTAGAAAAAGATAACCCGAGGTGTACTCTTTTTCCCTACAAGGGTTTTTTAATGAGACACCCGGTCAAGTAAGGCACCCGACCTAGTTAAGGGTAAACACTCTGTAAATATTCTTTCTTTTTTAATACTAATCAAATTTTTCTATTTTCTTTTTTTCTTCCTCGTGATGAAACAAATCCTGAAAAGTACCCCCCCAAGGCGCATTAATTTATGCTCGGCAAAACGCAAAAAATCATTGCCAAGAGACCACACAAGGTCGGCAAAGATAAAGCGACGAGGTTCAAATTAATGTGAGAAGTTATAAAAGCAACTCTGAAAAGGCTCAAAAAGCCAAATAAAAAGAGATTACAAAAATAACTTAAAAGGCCGACCAACGACAAGGTCGGACCCAACAAAGGGAGGTACTCGACTGCCCCACCCGAAGTCCGAGAAAGAGCCCGGATCCGAGCAAGAAGCCTTAAAACGGCGAAAACAAAGATTTCGAAAACGCTTACTAAAAAGTTGCTATACAAAAACAACTAAAAAGTGTAAGCGAAAAAACGAAATCAAAAGGAAAAAACAAAGATTTCGAAAACGCTTACTAAAAAGTTGCTATACAAAAACAACTAAAAAGTACAAGCGAAAAAACGAAATCAAAAGGAAAAAACAAAGATTTCGAAAACGCTTACTAAAAAGTTGCTATACAAAAACAACTAAAAAGTACAAGCGAAAAAACGAAATCAAAAGGAAAAAACAAAGTTTCAAAGAAAAAGCGCTAGCTAAAAGGTTGTTATCCAAAAACAACTAAAAAGCATAAAGCGGAGCTAAAAGTCAAAACACGAACAAACACCGCATAATAAGCTAAAAAAGTTACTACAAGTAGCTAATAGCAAAAAGGTGTTCAAAGCATCTAAAAAAGAGCCCACAGGCCGGGCAAAAAACCAAAGATAAAAGGATTACAGGGAACCAAGATCCTTTCCGGATTCCACATCGGTAGAAGGCTGCGGAGGAAGAACCATAGAAATCGGGACAGCCTTGACAGCACCGTCATCTCGGTTTGAAACCTCCACACCAGATTCCTCCCCGACCACAGGCGAAGTCGGGATCACAACCGAAACTTTGGGATCAGACACCGGAACCTCATCCTCGTTAGGAGCAGGAACAATCTTTCCTTCCACGACAACATTATCCGTACTGAATAAACTCAGATCCAGGTCAGGAGCAAGAACCCGGACCTGAGCCTTCAAATTCTCAAACATAGCATCCATACCCTTAGCCACATGTCCTTCTAGCTCGAAAAAATCATCCTGAGCAGATTGCAACCTCTCCTTTGTCTCCACAAGCTCAGCATATGTCCGAGTATAACTCGCCTGCGCCGCCTTCACCATCTCCTCGGATGAACTCGCCGCCGCCACAACCGCAGTAGCTTTAGCTTTCTCCTTCTCCAAAGACGCCTCCAGCTCAGCAATCCGAGCAGCCTTCAGTTCACTAATCCTCTCAAACTCGGACTGAGCCTTCTGAAGTCGGGAACTAGTCGCACCAAGGGGAGATTTCTTGAACTCTCGGGCAATAGCAGCATGAAGACTAGCCATCCGGACACAGCTCCGCGCCATATACTGAAAATGGTGCTCCATAGACACATCATCAGTAGAGATAAAAGTCTGAGGGAGAATATGCTGTTCAACCCAACCGAGAGCATCGAAATCCTTATCATTAAAACCCGCAAACTCTTGAGAGGTCTTCTGCTTCTTGGGAGGAGGACCCGAGGACGAAGGAGGAGATGAGTTACCAAGTCCAGAGGTTGGAGGATCCTGATTTATAGGTCGAAACTGGGGAGTCGGAATAGCCTTCGACCGAGTAGTGACACCCACGGTAGTCTTCTTCGGAGAAGATCGGGCAGAAGCCTCAGCCTCAATATTCCGAGCAGCCACGGACTTCTTCGTCCGACGAAGGAACTTCATAGAATCCGCATGAGAAGACATCTCTGCAAAAATAAAAGAAAAAGAATCACCAAAAACAGAAATTCCACCAAAACAAAAAAACAAGCAAAAATACTCTCGGAGGGTCGGGAACTACCTAACTCGGAACGGAGAAGGCTTGGATCCCCCAACATTTTCTTCGTGTCCAAGTGAGGTGCCCGACCCCATAAACTGCTTACCACACCCACAAAAGCCTGCTCCACCTCATCTAGACTCTCAAGGGCATACTTAGTAGACACTACTTTCTCCTGCCAACAAAGAGGAAAAGAAGGCTCCCCACTCTCATCCAAAAAGAAAGGTCGGACGTCTCCAATAGCCCGGACCTTGAAATAGAAGTTCTTAAAATCATGAAAGGACTCATCATACAGGGTGCAAAACTTCCTTCCCTGGTTAGCCCTAAAAGAAACCCAAGATACCTTCCCTCCACCCGACCCTGGCTTTGTCAACACAAACAAGTAGGAAAAAAGAGAAATAGAGGGAGCAACGCCCAAGAACTGACACAAAAGTTGAAACAGCTTTAAAAACGCCCAAGAATTTGGATGTAGCTGCGTAGGAGCAAGATTACAAGACCATAACACCTCAGACTCCAGATCGGTGAAAGGAAGTCGGACACTCAGCTTAGAGAAAAAACAATCATAAGCATAAAAGAAGAGCTTCTCGGAACTATCTAGGGGCGGGAAGCACACTCTCTCCTCAGAATCCGGGGCTACTAGTTCATAATCCCTCTCAGACTCTCTATTTTCACATATGCTACAATGCCTACGGAACCTAGCTAAATACTCAGAATCTACCACAGAAGGGACTTTTAGAGGAAGAGGGTCTACCCAATCAAGACCACATGGAATTTTAGTCGACATCGCTTGAAGAACCTTTCGAGACATAAAATTCTTACCTACAAAGAAGAATACAACAGCAAGCAAAAATCACATAAGGAAGACAGCGAAAACCCATTCAGCAAAGCAAGAAATAAAAACCCCACGAAAACAATGGGGCAACCCGGAACAAAAACACCAGAGAACAAAAAAGAGCCCCCCCCCCCCCATATACAAACAACAGCAAGGGCGGCGCCTCTTTTTGGGGCAACCCAGGCATAAAGAAAAAGAAACAAACAAGAGCCACACAAAGAACAGAAGCATATGATCACAAGAAAGGAGAAACATGGGAACAAACCTGGAAGAAGAAACGAAGACGGAGAGCTCCGAAGCAAGGAGAATGAAACGACGGCACAGAGGAAACCCCAGAAAGACACACAGAAAGATTCGTAAAAACAAGAACAAAGAGAAAGAAGAAGCGATGAAAAAAAAAAACAAAAACGCAGAAAAGAGGAAGGGAGCAAATAAATAAAGCCTTCACAAAGCCCGAACGGAAATCGAGGAAAAACGGTAAAATGCAATAAATGCAGGAACGGCCATTTTTTGAATTTTGAAAACAGACTACTATGCCCGAGCACGACCTCCCAAAAAGGACGAACTCGGGCAGGGGCACTGTTCATACCCTGACCGAGGTCCTCCAACCCGGCAAATTCGTAAAAGGTCCGACCTCGTCCTAAGGCTCACGCCTAAAGGTCGGACCTCGGACAATAAAGCAAGGAAAGCCCATCAAAAGGAACGCAGCCCAAAAGCTAAAGGCCGAAAAGGCCTAGAAAGGGCGGTTCCACGAAGATAAAGATAAGAATCCCAAAGATAAGATAAGATAAGAATATCTTATCCAGGGAAGATCACGGCCAACTACTATAAATACACTGGAGCACCCAGGTATGGCATACATTCCAAAATCTACATATATCTGCTTGGACCCATGCTAACTTAAGCATCGGAGTGTCATTGCAGGTACAACCACCAACCATCCTGCATATCAAGCTCGGGTCACCGGACCCCCACCTCGGGCCTCTCCAGACGACCGAGCTGCACGTTTCAGGCAAACCCTCGGAACACTAACCATTCACTTAAGGGCTTGAAAAGCAAGCAACTTTTGAGAATTATGCAGGAAACTAGCCAACATTTGAAGACAATTTGCATCATGACTCAAAAGGGATACAACAGGAGGAAGAATGAAAAGCTACAACCCAAAAGGTTGTGTCTGCACTTAATCCTTGTTGTTGAAAAAGTACTTTAAAGTGAGAATTCTTGTATGTCTTGCTAGAGTATTCATTTGGTTACAAGTGGAATTGTTTGTCAAGAATGCTTATCTGCATAATGCTTGTTATCCATTACTTAGCCTTGAATTTTGTTTTGTTCCCCATATGCTTGAATAAAAGAGAAATGTTTGAATTAGAAAGTAAATATCCAATGTTGCATAAGTTAGGATGAAAGTTAGTGGTGGTATGTGTTTGATTAAATGCATAACTCATGAAATAAATGCTGCATAATGTCATTTTCATTGAAGTGTGAACTAGCTTGCTGTCATAAAGACTCATATCAGTAAGAATTCCTTGATAACAAAATAAAACAAACAAAAAAGGGGAAGAAGAAAAAGCCAAAAGTGGCAAGAAAAAAACAAAGAACAAGGCTAGGCACCAATAGCTTGGACCCTAGGACACATGCCTGTGGTGTTTTTGTGCTGGGATATGCTTGGACAAGTAAGTTCTAAGGAGTATTTCAAAACTTGGCCACTTAGATCAACTGATTTGGGATGGTCAACTGAAAGTCCATAATAAAGAGCAACCTAGCTACAAAACACTTAGTTATCCAAAGAGATGCTAGACATCAATGATCCTAAGAGGAAAAGGGTGAGCCATGTGCCTTTGGTGAAGAAATGTTGAGCAAAAGAAAAAAAAAATTATAAAGCCAAAGGCTGCTGCAACATTTGCCACCAAGCCTTCAATGAATAATAAGCTTTTTAAGTAAAACAAAGGAAGAAAAGTTAGCAAGGAAACAAGCAAAAATAAAGCCTAATAGCAGCAAGTTTAGTAAGCCTTTGAGGGATTGCCTCTTATGTAACAACAAGCAATAATTGAGTTATCATTGTCTGTGATGAGCGGATAATTTGTACGCTTTTTGGCATTGTTTTTAGTATGATTTTGGTAGTTTTAGTTGAGTTCTTAGTATATTTTTATTAGTTTTTAGTTAAAATTCACTTTTCTGGACTTTACTATGAGTTTGTGTGTTTTTCTGTGATTTCAGGTATTTTCTGGCTGAAATTGAGGGACCTGAGCAAAAATCTGATTCAGAGACTGAAAAGGACTGCAGATGCTGTTGGATTCTGACCTCCCTGCACTCGAAGTGGATTTTCTGGAGCTACAGAAGCTCAATTGGCGCGCTCTCAACGGCGTTGGAAAGTAGACATCCTGGGCTTTCCAGCAATATATGATAGTCCATACTTTGCCCAGGATTTGATGGCCCAAACCGGCGTTCAAAATCACCCTCAGAAATTCCAGCGTTAAACGCCGGAACTGGCACCAAAATGGGAGTTAAACGCCCAAACTGGCACAAAAGCTGGCGTTTAACTCCAAGGAGAGTCTCTACACGAAAATGCTTCATTGCTCAGCCCAAGCACACACCAAGTGGGCTCGGAAGTGGATTTTTATGTCATTTACTCATCTTTGTACACCTTAGGCTACTAGTTTTCTATAAGTAGGACCTTTTACTATTGTATTAGACATCTTCTGATCTTTGGAACCTTTTTCTTTAGATCTTTTGATCACTTTGGGAGGCTGGCCATTCGGCCATGCCTAGACCTTGTTCTTATGTATTTTCAACGGTGGAGTTTCTACACACCATAGATTAAGGTGTGGAGCTCTGCTGTACCTCGAGTATTAATGCAATTACTATTGTTCTTCTATTCAATTCCGCTTGTTCTTTGTCCAAGATATCACTTGTTCTTCAACTTGATGAATGTGATGATCCGTGACACTCATCACCATTCTCACTTATGAACAAAGTGACTGACAACCACTTCTGTTCTACAAGCAAACAAGGCTCTAGTGTTTATCTCTTGGATTCCTGATACACGATGCATGGTTGATCGCCTGACAACCGAGTGCTCGCCTGACAAACGAGCCAGCCATTCCGTGAGATCAGAGTCTTCGTGGTATAGGTAAGAACTGATGGCGGCATTCAAGAGAATCCGAAAGGTCTAACCTTGTCTGTGGTATTCTGAGTAGGATTCAATGATTGAATGACTGTGACGTGCTTCAAACTCCTAGCAGGCGGGGCGTTAGTGACAGACGCAAAAGAATCACTGGATTCTATTCCGGCCTGACCGAGAACCGGCAGATGGATAGCCGTGCCGTGACAGGGTGCGTTGAACATTTCCACTGAGAGGATGGGAGGTAGCCACTGACAACGGTGAAACCCTTGCATAAGCTTGCCATGGAAAGGAGTAAGAAGGATTGGATGAAGGCAGTAGGAAAGCAGAGAGACGGAAGGGAAGGCATCTTCATACGCTTATCTGAAGCTCTCACCAATGATATACATAAGTATCTCTATCTTTATCTTTATGTTTTATTCATCATCTATACCCATTTGAGTCTGCCTGACTAAGATTTACAAGGTGACCATAGCTTGCTTCATACCAACAATCTCCGTGGGATCGACCCTTACTCGCGTAAGGTTTATTACTTGGACGACCCAGTGCACTTGCTGGTTAGTTGTGCGAAGTTGTGTTTATGCCATGGTATTGAGCACCAAGTCTTTGGAGCCATTACTAGGGATTATTTGAGTCGTAGTGATCACAATTTCGTGCACCAAGTTTTTGGCGCCGTTGCCGGGGAATTAAATGTCCTAACTATAGTTTCGCATTTGCTCCCTGCAATAACAGTGCTAAGTTTTGATCCGGCAACAACACCAAGTTTTTGGCGCCGTTGCCAGGGATTATTTTGTGTATGGACAACTGACGGTTCATCTTGTTGCTTAGATTAGGTATTTTTCTTCAGAGTTCTTAAGAATGAATTCTAGAGTTTCATGATGATCTGAAATCTGGCTGGCTGAGAAGCCATGTTTAATCCTATTGGACCGAGGTTTCAACTGATCATCACAATAGCTTGTTGATTTCCATCATTCTTGCTATTGGAGCAATGATCTGCTAAGGCTTGGCTGGCCATTGGCCATGTCTAGTGTTTTGGACCGAAGCTTTCTTTGAAAGCTTGGCTGGCTGTGAAGCCATGTCTAATTCCTGGACCGAAGTCTTAGACTAGCATTGCAATGATTCCTGGAATCCAAATTGAGAATTCTGAAACCTTCATTTTCTATTTTCATACAATTTTCGAAAAATCCACAAAAAAATTACAAAATCATAAAAAACCAAAAATATTTTATGTTTCTTGTTTGAGTCTAGTGTCTAATTTTAAGTTTGGTGTCTTGCATGCATTGTTTATTTGATCTTGGTTCTATTTTCAAGTCAATAGTACAGGGAACTGAAGATTCAGAACATGCAACCGAGGAATTACACAGAAAAAGCTGGGCGTTCAAAACGCCCAGTGAAGAAGGACAGACTGGCGTTTAAACGCCAGCCAGGGTACCTGGTTGGGCGTTTAACGCCCAAAAAGGTAGCATTTTGGGCGTTAAACGCCAGAATGGATACCATTCTGGGCGTTTAACGCCAGGATGGCACAAGGGGGAGGATTTTGTTTTCAAATCAATTTTCAAGTTTTGAAAGTTTTTCAAAATCAAATCTTTTTCAAATCAAATCTTTTCAATCAAATGTTTTCAAAATCAATTTCTTTCCTTTTTCAAAGATACTTACTAACAATTAATGATTTGATTGAACATCTCAAGTTTGTTGCCTTTTCTGTTGAGAGAGGTTTAATGTTTGAATCATATCTTTTCTTGTTAGGCAAGTCATTAATTTTTAAAATCAAATCTTTTTAAAATTGTTTTTCAAATCATATCTTCTCAATCACATCTTTTTAAAACCATAACTTTTCAATCATATCTTTTTAATCACATCTTTTTCAAAATAGTCTTCAATCAAATCTTTTTAATTTCTAATTTTAAATTCTTTTTCAAAAATCACTTGATTTCTCTCCCACTTCTAGTTTTCGAAAATCAACTAAAGTTTTTCAAAATGTTTTTAAAATATTTTTAATTAATTTTCGAAAATTTTCTTCCCCCCTTCTCACATCCTTCTATTTATGGAGTATCACTCCTTCTCAATGCACAATTCGAACTCTATCTGATTAAGTTCGAATTCTTCTACCTCTTTCTTCTATTTTTCTTTTCCTCTGACACCTCAAGGAATCTCTATATTGTGACATAGAGGATTCCACATTTTCTTGTTCTCTTCTCTTTCATATGAGCAGGAACAAAGACAAAGGCATTCTTGTTGAAACTGACCCTGAACCTGAAAGGACCTTGAAGCGAAAGCTAAGAGAAGCTAAGGCACAACTCTCTGTAGAGGACCTAACAGAAATCTTCAAAGAAGAAGAACCCATGGCAGCCGAAAACAACAACAATGCAAGGAAGGTGCTGGGTGACTTTACTGCACCTACTCCCAACTTCTATGGGAGAAGCATCTCTATCCCTGCCATTGGAGCAAACAACTTTGAGCTTAAGCCTCAATTAGTTTCTCTAATGCAACAGAATTGCAAGTTCCATGGACTTCCATTGGAAGATCCTCATCAGTTCTTAGCTGAATTCTTGCAAATCTGTGACATTGTCAAGACTAATGGGGTTGACCCTGAGGTCTACAGACTTATGCTATTCCCTTTTGCTGTAAGAGATAGAGCTAGGATATGGTTGGACTCACAATCTAAAGAAAGCCTGGACTCATGGGAAAAGCTAGTCAATGCCTTCTTGGCAAAGTTCTTTCCACCTCAAAAATTGAGTAAGCTTAGAGTGGAAGTCCAAACCTTCAGACAGAAGGATGGAGAATCCCTCTATGAAGCTTGGGAAAGATACAAACAATTGATCAGAAAGTGTCCATCTGATATGCTTTTTGAATGGAGCATCATAGGTATTTTCTATGATGGTCTCTCTGAACTATCCAAGATGTCTTTGGATAGCTCTGCTGGAGGATCTCTTCATCTGAAGAAGACGCCTACAGAAGCTCAAGAGCTAATTGAAATGGTTGCAAATAACCAATTCATGTATACTTCTGAAAGGAATCCTGTGAATAATGGGACAAGTCAGAAGAAAGGAGTTCTTGAGATTGACACTCTGAATGCCATATTGGCTCAGAATAAGATATTGACTCAACAAGTCAATTTGATTTCTCAAAGTCTGTCTGGAATGCAAAATGCACCAAGCAGTACTAAGGATGCTTCATCTGAAGAAGAAGCTTATGATCCTGAGAACCCTTCAATGGAAGAGGTGAATTACCTAGGAGAACCCTATGGAAACACCTATAATTCTTTATGGAGAAATCACCCAAATTTCTCATGGAAGAATCAAGAGAGACCTCAACAAGGTTTCAACAACAATAACGGTGGAAGAAACAGGTTTAGCAATAGCAAGCCTTTTCCATCATCTTCTCAGCAACAGACAGAGAATTCTAAGCAGAACCCCTCTGACTTAGCAACCATGGTCTCTGATCTAATCAAAACCACTCAAAGTTTCATGACTGAAACAAGGTCCTCCATTAGGAATTTGGAGGCACAAGTGGGACAGCTGAGCAAGAAAATTACTAAACTCCCTCCTAGTACTCTTCCAAGCAATACAGAAGAAAATCCAAAAGGAGAGTGCAAGGCCATCAACATGGCCGAATTTGGAGAGGAAGGAGAGGAAGTGAACGCCACTGAGGAAGACCTCAATGGGCGTGCACTGACCTCCACTGAGTTCCCTAATGAGGAACCATGGGAATTTGAGGCTCAAAATGAGACCATAGAGATTCCATTAGACTTACTTCTGCCTTTCATGAGCTCTGATGAGTATTCTTCCTCTGAAGAGGATGAGTATGTCACTGAAGAGCAAGTTGCTAAATATCTTGGAGCAATCATGAAGCTAAATGACAAGTTATTTGGAAATGAGACTTGGGGGGATGAAACCCCTTTGCTCACCAAGGAACTGGATGACTTGTCTAGGCAGAAATTACCTCAAAAGAGACAAGATCCTGGGAAGTTTTCCATACCTTGTGATGAGCGGATAATTTGTACGCTTTTTGGCATTGTTTTTAGTATGTTTTTGGTAGTTTTAGTTGAGTTCTTAGCATATTTTTATTAGTTTTTTGTTAAAATTAACTTTTCTGGACTTTACTATGAGTTTGTGTGTTTTTCTGTGATTTCAGGTATTTTCTGGCTGAAATTGAGGGACCTGAGCAAAAATCTGATTCAGAGACTGAAAAGGACTGCAGATGCTGTTGGATTCTGACCTCCCTGCACTCGAAGTGGATTTTCTGGAGCTACAGAAGCCCAATTGGCGCGCCCTCAACGGCGTTGGAAAGTAGACATCCTGGGCTTTCCAAAAATATATGATAGTCCATACTTTGCCCAAAGTTTGATGGCCCAAACCGGCGTTTAAAGTCACCCTCAGAAATTCCAGCGTTAAACGCCGGAACTGGCACCAAAATGGGAGTTAAACGCCCAAACTGGCACAAAAACTGGCGTTTAACTCCAAGGAGAGTCTCTACACGAAAATGCTTCATTGCTCAGCCCAAGCACACACCAAGTGGGCCCGGAAGTGGATTTTTATGTCATTTACTCATCTTTGTACACCTTAGGCTACTAGTTTTCTATAAGTAGGACCTTTTACTATTGTATTAGACATCTTCTGATCTTTGGAACCTTTTTCTTTAGATCTTTTGATCACTTTGGGAGGCTGGCCATTCGGCCATGCCTAGACCTTGTTCTTATGTATTTTCAACGGTGGAGTTTCTACACACCATAGATTAAGGTGTGGAGCTCTGCTGTACCTCGAGTATTAATGCAATTACTATTGTTCTTCTATTCAATTCCGCTTGTTCTTTGTCCAAGATATCACTTGTTCTTCAACTTGATGAATGTGATGATCCGTGACACTCATCATCATTCTCACTTATGAACAAAGTGACTGACAACCACTTCTGTTCTACAAGCAAACTAGGCTTTAGTGTTTATCTCTTGGATTCCTGATACACGATGCATGGTTGATCGCCTGACAACCGAGTGCTCGCCTGACAAACGAGCCAGCCATTCCGTGAGATCAGAGTCTTCGTGGTATAGGCAAGAACTGATGGCGGCATTCAAGAGAATCCAGAAGGTCTAACCTTGTCTGTGGTATTCTGAGTAGGATTCAATGATTGAATGACTGTTGATGAGCGGATAATTTATACGCTTTTTGGCATTGTTTTTATATAGTTTTTAGTAAGTTTAAGCTACTTTTAGGGATGTTTTCATTAGTTTTTATGTTAAATTCACATTTCTGGACTTTACTATGAGTTTGTGTGTTTTTCTGTGATTTCAGGTAAATTCTGACTGAAATTGAGGGATTTGAGCAAAACTCTGAAAAAGGCTGACAAAAGGACTGCTGATGCTGTTGGATTCTGACCTCCCTGCACTCGAAATGGATTTTCTGGAGCTACATAACTCCAATTGGCGCGCTCTCAACGGCGTTGGAAAGTAGACATCCAGGGCTTTCCAGCAATATATAATAGTCCATACTTTATTCGAAGAATGACGACGCAAACTGGCGTTGAACGCCAAGTACACGCTCCTTTCTGGAGTTAAACGCCAGAAAAACGTCATAATCCGGAGTTGAACGCCCAAAGCACATCATAACTCGAAATTCAACTCCAAGAGGAGCCTCTGCTCGTGGATAGATCAAGCTCAGCCCAAGCACACACCAAGTGGGCCCCGGAAGTGGATTTATGCATCAATTACTTACTCATGTAAACCCTAGGAGCTAGTTTATTATAAATAGGATGATTTACTAATGTATCAATCATCTTTGGTCTCAGTTTTGTTTTATTCTTCATCCTAAGAGACTATTGATCACGTTCTAGGGGGCTGGCCATTCGGCCATGCCTGAACCTCTTTTGCTTATGTATTTTCAACGGTGGAGTTTCTGCACACCATAGATTAAGGGTGTGGAGCTCTGCTGTACCTCAAGTATTAATGAAGTTCTATTTTCTTTTATTCAAATCTCTCTTATTCTTATTCCAAGATATTCATTCGCACCCAAGAACATGATGAATAATGATGAGTAATAACCCTCATATTATTCTCACTCATGAACGCGCGTGATTGACAACCACTTTCGTTCTACATGCAACACAAGCTTGAATGTGTATCTCTTAGATTCCCCAACAGAATCTTCGTGGTATAAGTTAGATAGTTGGCGGCATTCATCTGGATCCGGAAAGTCCAACCTTGTCTGTGGTGTTCCGAGTAGGATCCTGGGAGTCCGGAAAGTCCAACCTTGTCTGTGGTGTTCCGAGTAGGATTCCGATCATGAATGACCGTGACGTGCTTCAAACTTTAACCTGCTGGGCGTTAGTGACAAACGCAAAAGAGGGATTCTATTCCAGTAGGAGCGGGAACCAACCGGTGATTGGCCGTGCTGTGACAGAGTGCGTGCGTAGCTTTCACTGCGAGGATGGGATGTAGCTATCAGCCATGGGTGATGCCTCCAGACTGGTTAGCTGTGCGAGTGACAGCCGCACAGGTTATTTCCCCGTGAGGAATGAAAGTAGCCACAGTTGATAGTGAACCCCTATACAAAGCTTGCCATGGAGAGGAGTAAGAAGGATTGGGTAGAAGGAATAGGAGAGCAGGCGTGCTTGAGCCATGCAGCAGCTGTATATACTTAAAAGATACCTCTACCAATGAATCTGCATAAGTGTTCTATCCCTTTATTAAGTATTTCTTCTTTCTATTTTATTTAAACCCATAAACTATTTTAATCTGCCTAACTGAGATTTGCAAGGTGACCATAGCTTGCTTCATACCAACAATCTCTGTGGATTCGACCCTTACTCACGTAAGGTATTACTTGGACGACCCAGTACACTTGCTGGTTAGTTGAACGGAGTTGTGAAGAAAATAAACAGTGCCCTAAGAGTAAACATCCTTTATAAACAAATAACAAGTGATCACAATTTCGTCCACCAAGTTTTTGGCGCCGTTGCCGGGGATTGTTCGAGTATGGACAACTGACGGTTCATCTTGTTGCTCAGATTAGGTAATTTTCTTTTCAAAATTCTTTTTCAAAATTTTTCTTTTAAATTTTTCGTGTTTTTAAACATTATTTTCGAAAATAATTAATAAAAATCCAAAAAAATTAGAAAATCATAAAAATCAAAAAAATATTCTGTGTTTCTTGTTTGAGTCTTGTGTTAAATTTTAAGTTTGGTGTCAATTGCATGCTTTTAAAAAAATTTTTCTTGCATTTTTCGAAAATCCCATGCATTCATAGTGTTCTTCATGATCTTCAAGTTGTTCTTGACAAGTCTTCTTGTTTGATCTTGATGATTTCTTGCTTTGTGTCTTTTCTTGTTTTTCATGTGCATTTTTTCATTCATATTTTCCATGCATTAAAAATTTCTAAGTTTGGTGTCTTGCATGTTTCCTTTGCATCAAAAATTTTTCAAAATTATGTTCTTGATGTTCATCATGATCTTCAAAGTGTTCTTGGTGTTCATCTTGACATTCATAGCATTCTTGCATGCATTCATTGTTTTGATCCAAAAATTTCATGCATAAAATGTGTTTGTTGTTTTTCTCTTTCATAATTAAAAATTCAAAAATCAAAAATATCTTTTCCTTATTTTCCTCCAAATTTTCGAAATTTTGGGTTGACTTGGTCAAAAATTTTCAAAATTAGTTGTTTCTTACAAGTCAAGTCAAAATTTCAATTTTAAAAATCTTATCTTTTCAAAATCTTTTTCAAAATCATATCTTTCTCAAAATTTTTTATTTATTTTCGAAAATTTCAAAAATATTTTTCAAAATATTTTCAAAATCTTTTTCTTATCTTTATATGTAATTTTCGAAAATTAAGCTAACAATTAATGTGATTGGTTCAAAAATTTGAAAGTTTGTTACTTTCTTGTTAAGAAAGGTTCAATCTTTAAGTTCTAGAATCTTATCTTGTAGTTTCTTGTTAGTTAAGTAATTTTTAAAAATTAAATCTTTTTCAAAATATCTCTTTTAAATCTTTTTATCTTTTATGTTATCTTTTTCAAAAATTTTATCTTTTTTCAAAATTTGATTTTAAAATATCTTATCCAACTTACTATCTTCTTATCTTTTTAAATTTTGATTTCAAATCTTTTTCAATCAACTAACTAACTTTTTGTTTGTTTCTTATCTTTTTCAAAACTACCTAACTACTTTTCCCTCCTCTATTTTCGAAAATATTTCTTCCCTTTTTCAAAAATTCTTTTTAATTAATTAATTGTTTTAAATTTTAATTTTATTTTATCTCTAATTTTCGAAAATCACTAACTCCTTTTCAAAAATTGTTTTCGAATTCTCTCTTCTCTTTTCTTCCTCTATTTAATTATTTAATTACTAACACTTCTCTTCACCCCTCTTCATCAAAAATCCGAATCCATTCCTCTTCTTCTACCCCTTTCTTTTTCTACTAACATAAAGGAATCTCTATACTGTGACATAGAGGATTCCTTCCTTCTTTTTTTTTTTTTTTTTGTGTGTTCCCTTTTCTTTCATATGAGCAGGAACAGGGACAAAGGCACTCTTGTTGAAGTTGATCCAGAACCTGAAAGGACTCTGAAGAGAAAATTAAAAGAAGCTAAATTACAACAATCCAGAAGCAACCTTTTAGAAAATTTCGAACAAGAGGAAGAGATGGCCGAAAATAATAATGATAATGCAAGGAGAATGCTTGGTGACTTCACAAAGCCAACATCCAAGTTTGATGGAAGAAGCATCTCCATTCCTGCCATTGGAGCCAATAACTTTGAGCTTAAGCCTCAACTAGTTGCATTAATGCAACAAAACTGCAAGTTTTATGGACTTCCATCTGAAGATCCTTACCAGTTTTTAACTGAGTTCTTGCAGATCTGTGACACTGTAAAGACAAATGGAGTTAATCCTGAAGTCTACAGACTCTTGCTTTTCCCTTTTGCTGTAAGAGACAGAGCTAGAGTATGGTTGGATTCTCAACCCAAGGATAGCCTGGACTCATGGGATAAGCTTGTCACTGCATTCTTAGATAAATTCTTTCCTCCTCAAAAGCTGAGCAAGCTGAGAGTGGATGTTCAAACCTTCAAACAAAAAGATGGTGAATCCCTCTATGAAGCTTGGGAAAGATACAAGCAGCTGACAAAGAGATGTCCATCTGACATGTTTTCTGAATGGACCATATTAGATATATTCTATTATGGTCTCTCTGAATTTTCGAAAATGTCATTGGACCATTCTGCAGGTGGATCTATTCACCTGAAGAAAACGCCTGAAGAGGCTCAAGAACTCATTGACATGGTTGCAAACAACCAGTTTATGTACACCTCTGAGAGGAATTCCGTGAACAATGGGGTACCTCAGAAGAAAGGAGTTCTTGAAATTGATGCTCTGAATGCCATATTGGCTCAGAACAAAATGTTGACTCAACAGGTCAACATGATCTCTCAGAATCTGAATGGACTGCAACATGCATCCAATAGTACTAGAGAGGTAGCTTCTGAAGAAGCTTATGATCCTGAAAACCCTGCCATGGCAGAGGTTAATTACTTAGGTGAACCCTATGGAAACACCTATAATTCATCATGGAGAAATCATCCGAATTTCTCCTGGAAGGATCAACAAAAACCCCATCAAGGTTTTAACAATGGTGGACGTGCAAGGCTGAATAATAGTAAGCCATATCCATCATCTTCTCAGCAACAGACAGAGAACTCTGAACAAAATAATTCTAATTTAGCCAACATAGTCTCTGATCTGTCAAAGGCCACTTTCAGTTTCATGAATGAAACCAGATCTTCCATTAGAAATCTGGAAGCACAAGTGGGCCAGCTGAGTAAGAAAGTTATTGAAACTCCTCCCAGTATTCTCCCAAGCAATACAGAAGAGAATCCAAAAGGAGAGTGCAAGGCCATTGATTTAATCAAAGTGACCGAATGCACTAGGGAGGAGGAGGACGAAAATCCTAAGGAGAAAGACCTCCTGGGACGTCCTTCAAGCATGAAGGAGTTTCCTATTAAGGATCCAGAGGAATCTGAGGCTCATCTACAGACCATAGAGATCCCATTAAATCTCCTTCTGCCATTCATGAGCTCTGAAGAATATTCATCCTCTGAAGAGGATGAAGATGTGATTGGAGAGCAAGCTGCTCTATATTTAGGAGCTATCATGAAGCTGAATGCCAAACTGTTTGGTAATGAGACTTGGGAAAGTAAACCTCCCTTACTCATTAGTGAACTAGACACTTGGATTCAGAAAACTCTACCTCAAAAGAAACAAGATCCTGGCAAGTTCTTAATACCTTGTACCATTGGCACCATGAGCTTTGAAAAAGCTCTATGTGATCTGGGGTCAGGGATAAATCTTATGCCACTCTCTGTAATGGAGAAGATGGGGATCATTGAGGTACAACCTGCCTTGTTCTCATTACAATTGGCAGATAAGTCCATAAGACAAGCTTATGGATTAGTAGAGGACGTGCTAGTAAAGGTTGAAGGCCTTTACATCCCTACTGATTTCATAATCCTAGATACTAGGAAGGAAGATGATGAATGCATCATCTAGGAAGACCTTTCCTAGCCACAGCAGGAGCTGTGATAGATGTCAACAGAGGTGAGTTAGTCCTTCAACTGAATGGGGACTACCTTGTGTTTCAAGCACATGGCCATCCCTCTATGACAAAAGAGAGTAAGCATGAAGAGCTTCTCTCAGTTCAGAGTCAAGAAGAGCCCACACAGTCAAACTCTAAGTTTGGTGTTGTGAAGCCACAACCAAACTCTAAGTTTGGTGTCCAAACCCCATATCCAAACTCTAAGTTTGGTGTTGGGAATACCACACTTAAATTGACCTGATCACCTTGTGGCTCCATGAGAGCCACTGTCAAGCTATTGACATTAAAGAAGCGCTTGTTGGGAGGCAACCCAATTTTATTCATCTAATTTTATTTTATTTTGTTTCTTTGTTATTTTTGTGTTTTATTAGGTACATGATCATGAGGAGTCACGAAAAAAATAAAAAAAAAATTAAAACAGAGTCAAAAACAGAAGAAAAAATTTTTTCACCCTGGAGGCGCACAGGCTGGCGTTCAACGCCCAGAAGGAGCATCTTTCTGGCGTTCAACGCCAGAACAGAGCATCTTTCTGGCGTTGAACGCCCAAAACAAGCAACAACCTGGCGTTTAACGCCAGGATGCGCACACAGAGGACAATCTGGCGCTGAACGCCAGAAACAAGCATGAAACTGGCGTTCAACGCCAGAATCATGCATAACATGGGCGTTTAACGCCCAGAACTAGCATCAATGGGCGTTTGAACGCCAGAATGATGCATCAAGGCATGTTACATGCCTATATGGTGAAGGAATGGTATTTGTTTTCACCTCAGGATCTGTGGACCCCACAGGATCCTCACCTTAGGATCTGTGGACCCCACAGGATCCCCACCTACCACATTCCTTTTAATCCTAATCACACTCTTCTAATCCAAATCTCATTCTCAATGTCACACTTCCCAAAAACCTTCACCTATCACCTCAATTCCTCTTCCCAATTACCCCATTCACCATTCACATCAACCCCTCTTCCCCATACACCCCACCTACCCCCACTACTTTCAAATTCAATTTCCCACCCTTTCCCACCCAACATGGCCGAACCTATACCCTCCCCCCTCCCTATAAATACCCTTCTTTTCTTTTACATTTTCACACAAACACAAACCCACATTCTCCCACATAGCCGAACCCTCTCTTCTCCCTCTCTACCATATTTTCTTCTTCTTCTTCTACTCTTCTTTTCTTTTTTGCTTGGGGACAAGCAAATTTTAAGTTTGGTGTGGTAAAAAGCCTAAGCTTTTTGATTTTCATTCACCATCAATGGCACCCAAGACCGGAATTTCCTCAAGAAAAGGGAAAGGGAAAGCAAAAGCTTCCACTTCCGAGTCATGGGAGAAAGAGAGATTTATCTCCAAGAGCCATCAAGACCACTTCTATGATGTTGTGGCAAAGAAGAAAGTGATCCCTGAGGTCCCTTTCAAGCTCAAGAAAAATGAGTATCCGGAGATCCGACATGAAATTCAAAGAAGAGGTTGGGAAGTCTTAGCCAACCCCATGCAACAAGTCGGAATTCTCATGGTTCAAGAGTTCTATGCCAATGCATGGATCACTAGAAACCATGACCAAAGTATGAACCCAAGCCCAAAGAATTATCTCACAATGGTTAGGGGGAAATACTTGGATTTCAGTCCGGAGAATGTGAGGTTGGCGTTTCATTTGCCTATGATGCAAGGTGATGAACACCCCTACACTAGAAGGGTCAACTTTGATCAAAGGTTGGACCAAGTCCTTAGGGACATTTGTGTGGAAGGCGCCCAATGGAGAGTTGACTCCAAAGGCAAGCCAGTCCAACTAAGAAGACTGGACCTCAAGCCTGTAGCTAGAGGATGGTTGGAGTTCATTCAAAGATCCATCATCCCCACAAGCAACCGATCTGAAGTTACTGTGGATCGGGCCATCATGGTTCATAGCATCATGATTGGTGAAGAAGTAGAGGTTCATGAAGTCATAGCCAATGAACTCTACAAAATAGCTGACAAACCTTCATACATGGCACGGCTAGCATTCCCTCACCTCATATGCCATCTATGTTATTCAGCCGGAGTTATCATAGATGGAGATGCCTCCATAGAAGAAGACAAGCCCATCACCAAGAAAAGGATGGAGCAAACAAGGGAAGTTCCTCACGGCCCTCAAGGAGAACAAGAGGAAGTGCATCATCAACAAATGCCTCATGGAATGCACTTTCCTCCCAACAACTATTGGGAGCAACTTAGCACCTCCTTGGAAGATTTGAGCCATAATGTGGAACAACTAAGGGTGGAACACCATGAACACGCCCTCACTCTTCAAGAAATAAGAGAAGATCAAAGAGCAATGAGGGAGGAGCAACAAAGGCAAGGAAGGGACATAGAAGAGTTGAAGAACATCATTGGTCCTTCAAGAAGAAGACGCCACTAGAGGTGGATTCATTCCTTGTTCTTTATTTCTTTCTGTTTTCGGTTTTTAATTATTATGTTTATCTATGTTTTGTGTCTTTATTTCATGATCATTAGTATGTAACCATGCCTTAAAGCTATGAATAAAATCCATTAGTCCTTCACCTCTCTTAAAAGAAAAATGTTTTAATTCAAAAGAACAAGAAGTACATAATTTTCGAAATTATTATTGAATTTAGTTTAATTATTTTGATGTGGTGACAATGCTTTTGTTTTCTGAATGAATGAATGAACAGTGCATATGTCTTTGGATCTTGTTGTTTATGAGTGTTAAAATTGATTGGTTCTTGAAAGAATGATGAACAAAGAGAGATGTTATTGATGATCTGAAAAATTCATGGAATTGATTCTTGAAGCAAGAAAAAGCAGTGAAAAAAAAAAAAAAAAAAAAAAAGAAGGAGCAATAGAAAAAGCCAATAGCCCTTAAAACCAAAAGGCAAGGGTAAAAAGGATCCAAGGCTTTGAGCATCAATGGATAGGAGGGCCCAAGAAAATTTAATCCGGGCCTAAGCGGCTAAACCAAGCTGTCCCTAACCATGTGCTTGTGTCATGAAGGTCCAAGTGAAAAGCTTGAGACTGAGTGGTTAAAGTCGTGATCCAAGGCAAAAGAGTGTGCTTAAGAGCTCTGGACACCACTAATTGGGGACTTTAGCAAAGCTAAGTCACAATCTGAAAAGGTTCACCCAGTTATGTGTCTGTGGCATTTGTGTATCCGGTGGTAATACTGGAAGACAAAGTGCTTAGGGCCACAGCCAAGACTCATAAGTAACTGTGTTCAAGAATCAACATGCTTAACTAAGAAAGTCAATAACACTATCCAAAATTCTAAGTTCCTAGAGATGCCAATCACTCTGAACTTCAAAGGAAAAAGTGAGATGCCAAAACTGTTCAGAAGCAAAAAGCTACAAGTCCCGCTCATGTAATTAAATTATTATTCATTGATATTTTGGACTTTATAGTATATTCTCTTCTTTTTATCCTATTTGATTTTCAGTTGCTTGGGGACAAGCAACAATTTAAGTTTGGTGTTGTGATGAGCGGATAATTTATACGCTTTTTGGCATTGTTTTTATATAGTTTTTAGTAAGTTTAAGCTACTTTTAGGGATGTTTTCATTAGTTTTTATGTTAAATTCACATTTCTGGACTTTACTATGAGTTTGTGTGTTTTTCTGTGATTTCAGGTAAATTCTGACTGAAATTGAGGGATTTGAGCAAAACTCTGAAAAAGGCTGACAAAAGGACTGCTGATGCTGTTGGATTCTGACCTCCCTGCACTCGAAATGGATTTTCTGGAGCTACAGAACTCCAATTGGCGCGCTCTCAACGGCGTTGGAAAGTAGACATCCAGGGCTTTCCAGCAATATATAATAGTCCATACTTTATTCGAAGAATGACGACGCAAACTGGCGTTGAACGCCAAGTACACGCTCCTTTCTGGAGTTAAACGCCAGAAAAACGTCATAATCCGGAGTTGAACGCCCAAAGCACATCATAACTCGAAATTCAACTCCAAGAGGAGCCTCTGCTCGTGGATAGATCAAGCTCAGCCCAAGCACACACCAAGTGGGCCCCGGAAGTGGATTTATGCATCAATTACTTACTCATGTAAACCCTAGGAGCTAGTTTATTATAAATAGGATGATTTACTAATGTATCAATCATCTTTGGTCTCAGTTTTGTTTTATTCTTCATCCTAAGAGACTATTGATCACGTTCTAGGGGGCTGGCCATTCGGCCATGCCTGAACCTCTTTTGCTTATGTATTTTCAACGGTGGAGTTTCTGCACACCATAGATTAAGGGTGTGGAGCTCTGCTGTACCTCAAGTATTAATGAAGTTCTATTTTCTTTTATTCAAATCTCTCTTATTCTTATTCCAAGATATTCATTCGCACCCAAGAACATGATGAATAATGATGAGTAATAACCCTCATTATTATTCTCACTCATGAACGCGCGTGATTGACAACCACTTTCGTTCTACATGCAACACAAGCTTGAATGTGTATCTCTTAGATTCCCCAACAGAATCTTCGTGGTATAAGTTAGATAGTTGGCGGCATTCATCTGGATCCGGAAAGTCCAACCTTGTCTGTGGTGTTCCGAGTAGGATCCTGGGAGTCCGGAAAGTCCAACCTTGTCTGTGGTGTTCCGAGTAGGATTCCGATCATGAATGACCGTGACGTGCTTCAAACTTTAACCTGCTGGGCGTTAGTGACAAACGCAAAAGAGGGATTCTATTCCAGTAGGAGCGGGAACCAACCGGTGATTGGCCGTGCTGTGACAGAGTGCGTGCGTAGCTTTCACTGCGAGGATGGGATGTAGCTATCAGCCATGGGTGATGCCTCCAGACTGGTTAGCTGTGCGAGTGACAGCCGCACAGGTTATTTCCCCGTGAGGAATGAAAGTAGCCACAGTTGATAGTGAACCCCTATACAAAGCTTGCCATGGAGAGGAGTAAGAAGGATTGGGTAGAAGGAATAGGAGAGCAGGCGTGCTTGAGCCATGCAGCAGCTGTATATACTTAAAAGATACCTCTACCAATGAATCTGCATAAGTGTTCTATCCCTTTTATTAAGTATTTCTTCTTTCTATTTTATTTAAACCCATAAACTATTTTAATCTGCCTAACTGAGATTTGCAAGGTGACCATAGCTTGCTTCATACCAACAATCTCTGTGGATTCGACCCTTACTCACGTAAGGTATTACTTGGACGACCCAGTACACTTGCTGGTTAGTTGAACGGAGTTGTGAAGAAAATAAACAGTGCCCTAAGAGTAAACATCCTTTATAAACAAATAACAAGTGATCACAATTTCGTCCACCAACTGTGACGTGCTTCAAACTCCTAGCAGGCGGGGCGTTAGTGACAGACGCAAAAGAATCACTGGATTCTATTCCGGCCTGACCGAGAACCGACAGATAGATAGCCGTGCCGTGACAGGGTGCGTTGAACATTTCCACTGAGAGGATGGGAGGTAGCCACTGACAACGGTGAAACTCTTGCATAAGCTTGCCATGGAAAGGAGTAAGAAGGATTAGATGAAGGCAGTAGGAAAGCAGAGAGACGGAAGGGAGGGCATCTTCATACGCTTATCTGAAGCTCTCACCAATGATATACATAAGTATCTCTATCTTTATCTTTATGTTTTATTCATCATCTATACCCATTTGAGTCTGCCTGACTAAGATTTACAAGGTGACCATAGCTTGCTTCATACCAACAATCTCCGTGGGATCGACCCTTACTCACGTAAGGTTTATTACTTGGACGACCCAGTGCACTTGCTGGTTAGTTGTGCGAAGTTGTGTTTATGCCATGGTATTGAGCACCAAGTCTTTGGAGCCATTACTAGGGATTATTTGAGTTGTAGTGATCACAATTTCGTGCACCAGTCTGCATAAAAACCGCATGAACCAAGTTCAACTATGTGCTTAATAAGGATATGCATACTTCTCTGTTTCATTACATTCCCTCTTGTTTTTTATGCTTGCTTGGGGACAAGCAAGATTTAAGTTTGGTGCTGTGATGACAAGTTATCATATGCTTGTTTTTCAAGCTAATTTCACTTGTTTCATTGGTTTTTATGCATTTTCTTGCATTACAAGTAAGCAATTTGGATTGGAAGTGCATGGTTTCTTTGAATCAATCAACCATCCTTTAATTGACACAAAATCATGAAGTTTAAGCTTGAATTAATTGGTTTTTAAATGTAATTTAAGCTTTGTGAATTTTGTGATACTTTGATTGGTTGTTTTGATTACTTGTAGGTGAAGAAAAGAAAAAAATAGGAAAAGCGTAGCCTAAGGAGCATGATCTAAGCAAAGAAAGAAAGCGTGGCACAAGGAAGAGAAGCGTGGCTCAAAGAAAGAAAAGCATGGATGTATTCAAGGAAGAAGGGTATAAAGCTCTTGCCAAGAGCTTAAAGCTCTTGTGGAGAGCTTTCCTTCAAATAAATAATCAAGAGCCAAGCTCTTGCCAAGAGTTTAAAGCTCTTGCTAAGAGCTTTATCACAAGCACATGAAAGAAGGAAGCAAGGCAAGCTCACATGCAAAGCTCTTGCCAAGAGCTTTGCCCAAGAGCTTTTTTGGGTATTCCGACGGAAAAATCAAGGAGAAAAAGCTCAAATATGCACTCACCAAGACTTGAACCCATGACCAAGGGGAGGGGGCCAGCACTATTCAACAAGGAAAAACAAGCCGAAATTGGCTTGTTTTCATTCAGCAAGGTGCGAACAGGGAGCATTAAGGAAGCAAGGTCTTGTGCGCCACTCACTTGCCAAGGAAAATGGCCAGCAACTTCCTTCACCAAGATTCGAACCGGGTACCTCAAGGAAGCAAGATTTTGGGCGCTACTCTTGTGCCAAGAAAGCTAGCTCCACAAGTGCTCCACCCAAGATTTGAACCAAGGACCTCAAGGACAAGTAAAGCTCTTGCCAAGAGCTTTAAGCTCTTGCAAAGAGCTTTGTTCTCTTGTCACAAGGGAGGACCGTGCACACACTTTAGCAAGGGAGGGAACTAAAGCTCTTGGCCAAAGCTCTTGCCAAGAGCCGAGCTTTCCCCTGGGAGGTGCACCATGGCCCAAAATTCATCCAAAAATCCAAATTAATTCATTTCTTCACCAATTTTGAGAGCCCACCCAAATTCTTAGATCCACATTAGGAAGTGTATAAATTGGTGTTAGTTAGCTATAGAAAGGACTTTGACTTTTACTTTTCAATTTTACTTTCACTTTTAGCTTCTTCTGACATTTTTTGGAAATCGTAATTGGAGAATTGGATCATTTTACTTTCTCTTTTGAATTATGCTTGCTCTTTTGGAAACTTCTGCTTGAATTGGAAGGAGAATTGAATTCTCCTCCTTTGGGCATTCTCGTTTCCTTCTCTGCAAGGTTTGCTTGAGTCTTGGGTGTGAAGAATTGAGGAAATTCTATCTCAATCTCACCTTAAGATCTCTTTATTTCTTTTTCTGCATAATTCAAGTTTCCTTACTGGTTTTCATCATCAATTCTCTTTCAATTATTTTTCTGAATTGGATCAAGGAATGTAGTGAATCTAGACTTGGTTTTCTAGTCTCTTGACCCCTGAGATCTTGCATTTCCATTTAGTTTATCTGCTGAATGCTTCTTCAAGAAAATTTACTTGTCTGTTTGAGATCTCTTTCAATTCAAATCATCCTCTACTCTTTTACTTGTTGCAATTTACTCTTCTGTGTTTAGATTCTGCAATCCCAGTTCCCAATTCCCTTTTACATTCAAGCAATTTACATTTCTTGCACTCTAAGCTTCTGCAATTTACATTTTTTGCACTTTAAGTTACTGTCATTTACTTTACTTGTTCTTCAAGATTCAGCACTTTAATTTCTTAGCTCCTTAATTTACTGCAATTTTTCCCTCTTCCTTTACAATTCATGCAACTTAGCTTCTGTCAATCACAAATCACTCAAATCAACTCTTGTTTGCTTGACTAAATCAACCATTAATCTAAAATTGCTGAATCCTTCAATCCCTGTGGGATCGTCCTCACTCATGTGAGTTATTATTACTTGATGCGACTCGGTACACTTGTCGGCGAGTTTTGTGTTGGATCATTTTCCACACATCAAGGTTTTGGCACCGTTGCCGGGGATTTAAATAGATTCACAATGATTAAGTGAAGTGGAGATCTAGATTAAGCATTTTTTTTTCTGTTGTTCTCAACTAACATATTAATTGTTTGACTATTTGCCTAAGCTAACCAAAACTTCATTCTAGCAAAGGAACAGCTACAGTAAAACAATACACTCATAAGTCATAACAGTGAAAAGTAGAAGAATAAAATAAAGGGGATGAGGGAAGAGGGAATTATTTTGCTTGAGCTATTTTGGAGTGGAAATTTACTATGTATTTGATAAGCATATCACCAAAATTGGGCTAAAAATATGATGAATAATCCCTCCACTCAACACCAAATTCAGATAAATCCTGCACATAAGTGACACAGTAACAACCTGTACCAGCTCTGGATGTAACTACTCTGGAATGCCAACATTTGCAACAAGAATTCGGTCGCCCAACAACATAGTTGTTGATGGAGTGGACCCAGCATCCCTTTGATGGCCATTTTCCTTATTGAGGTAATTAACCTCTGTCTGTTATGATATATATATAATATATAAATAATATAATGTGCATTGGATATAAATATAAGATCCCCACTATCATTGTCATTATGATATATAAATAATATAACGGGTGAGCGACTTAGTTCTTCTGTCATCTCTGCCTCATGGCACTTACTATAAATAGTGTTCCAAATAGTAAGTTGTAATCAAGTGAACAATTCAAGTTCTTTTGTGGCAAATGGAATGGAAATAATTAAAGATATGTTGAATTGCAGATACCAAATTGGCAGGATATTTGCCTACTATATCTTTGGATAACTCGTAAGAAAATGGAAAAAGAAGAATACCAGTAGAGGTACTGATGGTAGTTAAGTTGCAAATGGTGTCACAGAGTTCTTGCTGAGGCTGGCTATGGTTAACCAAGAACTCAATCGGTTTTGAAGGGTCAGAAGCATCATCTAGAGGCCTAGGAACAACATCCAATTCCTCATGAGTGAACTCCAATTCAGCATCCCTTTCAATACGGAGTAGTTCAGACATGTGGTTGGTGAAATCCTCAATCCTTTGCTGCATTGCTTTGACCTTGTCCAAGTCCGTTCCTAAAACACCTTGGACGGTATTGGGAAGGGGAAAGGCTATCTTTCTGGCCACTGCTCGATGCTAAGTTGTAATTGCAAATATAATTGTTAGTTTAAGTAAGCAATCACGTGTTAGAAGTTCACTTTAAACTAAACCTCAAAAGCTAGTTCATGCGATAAGTCCAAACTCTAACAAAAACTATCCAGGCCTTATCTCAAGGCAAGGTATGACTCTAACCATAATGGCACATATTTTATTATGAAATTGACAGAGTTAGTTACCAAATGAAAGTTGTATATAGGTTAATCTCTACAACGTAAAAACTACCTGAAGTGGCGAGAGTTTTAAGTTGCTTCCAATACTGCAGTTGGCGCCAGTCTTGGAGCAAGGACTTATTCTGAAGGTCCTAGCGAACCTCTCGAAGCTCCCTTTGGAAGTGATCAAAGAGAGTTGGGTAGTGTGTGTAGGCCTTGAAGCACATCACTTTAAGCCCAAGTGGCATCAAAACAGCATTCAGATAAGGCTTAGCCTCGATCACAAAAGTTAGACCAGGCCCTATTGTGCATTCACATAGCTAATAAGAATGAACATTGACAAAACAAGATCCCCATGACAAGCGGATATTTTATACACCTTTTTAGGGTATTTTCATACAGTTTTTAGTAGGATCTAGCTACTTTTAGTATATTTTTATTAGTTTTTATGCAAAAATTACATTTCTGGACTTTACTATCAGTTTGTGTGTTTTTTTTGTAATTTCAGGTATTTTTTGGCTGAAATTGAGGGACCTGAGCAATAATCTGATTCAGAGGCTGAAAAATGACTGCTGATGCTGTTGGATTCTGACCTCCCTGCACTCGAAATAGATTTTTTTGAGCTACACAAGTCCAAATGGCGCGATCTCAATTTCATTGGAAAGTAGACATCCAAGGCTTTCTCGCAATATATAATAGTCCATACTTTGCTCGAGTTGTGATGACGAAAACTGGTGTTTAATGCCAACTTTCTACCCTATTCTGGCGTTAAACTCCAGAAACAGGATACAAGCTGAAGTTAAACGCCCAAAATGGCACAAAAGCTGGAGTTAAATGCCAGGAATAGCCTCTACACGTGAAAGCTTCATTGCTCAGCGCAAACACACACCAAGTGTGCCCCAGAAGTGGATTTCTGCACTATCTATCTTAGCTTACTCATTTTCTGTAAACCTAGGTTACTAGTTGAGTATAAAAACTAATTTTAGAGATTCATTTTGCACCTCATGACATTTTACATCTGAATTTGTATTTCTGACGGCATGAGTCTCTAAACTCCATGGTTGGGGTGAGGAGCTCTGCTGTGTCTCGATGGATTAATACAATTACTTTTGTTTTCTATTCAATCACGCTTGATTCTATTATAAGATATTCACTCGCACTTAAACATGATGAATGTGATGATTCGTGACACTCATCAGTATTCTCAACCTATGAACGCGTGCCTGACAACCACTTCCGTTCTACCTTAGATTGACTGTTTATCTCTTGGGTTCCTGGTTCACGAGTTTGACTGCCTCTCCTAACAACAGAGCGTTCAATCCGTGAATCCAGAGTCCTCGTGGTATAAGCTAAAATCAATTGGCAGTCTTCTTGAGATCCGAAAAGTCTAAACCTTGTCTGTGGTATTCTGAGTAGGATCTGGGATGGGATGATTGTGAAGAGCTTCAAACTCACGAATGTTGGGCGTAGTGACAGACGCAAAAGGATCACTGGATCCTATTCCAACACAACTGAGAACCGACAGATGATTAGCCATGTACATGGACCATTTTCACTGAGAGGATGGATGGTAGCCATTGACAACGGTGATCCACCAAAATACAACTTGCCATGGAAGAAGCCTTGCGTGCGTGAAGAAGAAGACAGTAGGAAAGCAGATATTCAAAAGACAAAGCATCTCCAAAACTCCAACCCATTCTCCATTACTGCATAACAAGTAATTATTTCATGTTCTTTTATTTTTCGCAATTAAAACTAAGAATCCTTATTGATATCCTGACTAAGAACAATAAGATAACCATAGCTTGCTTCAAGCCAGCAATCTCCGTGGGATCGACCCTTACTCACGTAAGGTATTACTTGGACGACCCAGTGCACTTGCTGGTTAGTTGTACGAGTTGTGAAAAGTGTGATTTACAATTTCGTGCACCAAGTTTTTGGCACCATTACCGGGGATTGTCCGAGTTTGAACAACTGACGGTTTATTTTGTTGCTTAGATTAGGAAAAATTGTCTTTTGTTAGTTTAGAGTCTCCTTATTTTCTTTTCAAAAATTTTCAAAAATCTTATTTTTCCTAGTTAATTTTCTATTTTTACTTGAGTCGAGTTCCATGTTTTAAGTTTGGTGTCAATTGCATGTCCTTATTTGTTCTTCATATTTTCGAATTTGCGTCCATTGTTCTTTCTTGTTGTTCTTGTTTATTTTTTGTTTGATCTTTAGTTTTTCTTGTTTTGTGTCTTTCCCTGTTTTTCTTGTGATTTTCGAAAAGTTCAAAAAGATTTTTCAAGAAAATACTTTTTCTTTCATAACTCAGTTGGTTAGAGCGTTGGCTTATGTTTTTGGTATCGTCTTTTCAAAAATACTTTTTCTTTGATTAAATCTTGTGTCAAATTTTAAGTTTGGTGTTCTTTTTTTTTTTTTTGTTGTTCTTGTGAGTCTTCAAAGTGTTCTTGAGTTTTCATTATGTTTTGATCTTAAAATTTTTAAGTTTGGTGTTCCTTGGTGTTTTCCCTCCAAAATTTTCGAAAACAAGGAGCATTAGATCTAAAAATTTTAAGTCTTATGTCTTTTGTGTGTTTTTTTCATTCATCATAAAATTCAAAAATCAAAAAAATATCCTTTCCTTTAATTGCTCATAATTTTCGAATTCATTAGGTTGACTTGGTCAAAATTTTTTAAATCATATCTTTTTTCAAAAATTTCGAACCACTTTCTCTCTCCTCATTCTTTTACAAAAATCCTCAAAAAATATTTTTTAACTCTTTTATTTTATTTTATTATTTTAATATCCATTTTATTATATAATAAAATAAAATTTTTATCCACATCATCTCCCTTACCCCATCATGGACCTAAGTGGAAATGAATAGTCTAGAAGGACTCTGGGGTCATATGCTAACCCCACTACTGCTTCATATGGGAATAGTATCTATATACCCCCATAAGAGCTAACACTTTTGAGCTAAATCCTCATCTTATTATCATAGTGCAGTAAAATTGCCAGTATTCTGGTTTTTCACAAGAAGAACCTACTGAGTTTCTGGCATAGTTCTTACAAATTGCTGACACAGTACGTGATAAGGAAGTGGATCAGGATGTCTACAGATTATTGCTGTTTCCATTTGCTGTAAAAGACCAAGCTAAGAGGTGGTTAAATAACCAACCCAAGGCCAGCATAAGAACATGGAAACAGTTGTCAGACAAATTCCTGAATCAATATTTTTCTCCAAAGAGGATGACATAGCTAAGGCTAGACATCCAAGGTTTTAAACAAGAGAATAATGAATCTCTTTATGATTCTTGGGAGAGGTACAGAGAGATGCTAAGGAAATGCCCCTCTGAAATGTTTTCAGAGTGGGTGCAGCTAGACATCTTCTACTTCGGGCTTACAGAAAAAGCTCAGATATCTCTAGACCACTCAGCTGGTGGATCTATACACACGAGAAAGATGATTGAAGAGGCTCAAGAGCTTATAGATACGGTTGCTAGAAATCAGCATCTGTACTTAAATAGTGAGTCCTCCGTGAAAGAAGAAGCTAAGGCAGTATCAACTGACTTTAGTCCTCAAGAACAAGCTGCTGAACTCAATCAACAACTATCTTCTATAAAAAAACAGTTAGCAGAATTTAAGGAGATGCTACAAGAAACCAAAAATTCTAATAAGGCTATGGAATCATAATTGAATCAGACAAAACAGCAGTTATCAAAACAGATAACAGAAGAGTGCCAAGCAGTTCAATTAAGAAGTGGAAAAACATTAAATACCTCAACTCAAAGTAGCAGAAAGCCAAGAAAAGAACAACTGATAGAGGATGAGCAAACTGCCACCCAAAATCCCTCTAAGGATAGTAAGAGCCCAGAGAGGAATGATTCTGGCGTTCAAATGCCAGAAAAGGGTGAAAAACTGGCGTTAAACGCCCAGTGGATGTCTAGTTTTGGCACTCAAATGCCAGAAAAGAGTGAAAAGTTGGCGTTAAACGCCCAACCCATGTCCAGTCTTGGTGTTCAAACGCTAGAAAAAGGTAGGAATCTGGCGTTAAACGCCCATTCCTCCTCCCAACCTGGCATTCAAACGCCAATGAGGGATCAGACACCTACAAGTGCTGATAATAACTCCCTCAAGAAGGCTTCTCAACCTGCCTCTGTAGGAAATAAACCTGCAGCAACCAAGGTTGAAGAATACAAAGCTAAAATGACTTATCCTCAGAAACTCTGCCAAGCAGAATAGAATAAACAATTTGCCCACTTTGCAGACTATCTCAGGACTCTTGAAATCAAGATTCCATTTGCAGAGGCACTTGAGCAAATACCCTCTTATGCTAAGTTCATGAAAGAAATCTTAAGTCATAAGAAGGATTGGAGAGAAACTGAAAAAGTCTTTCTCACTGAAGAATGCAGTGCAGTCATCTTAAAGAGCTTACCAGAGAAGCTTAAGGATCATGGGAGCTTTATGATACCATGCACATTGGAGGGTACTTGTATCAAGACAGCTTTATGTGATCTTGGGGCAAGTATCAACCTAATCCCTGTATCCACTATCAGAAAGCTTGGCTTGACTGAAGAGGTAAAACCAACCCGGATTTGTCTTCAACTTGCTGATGGCTCCATTAAATATCCATCAGGCGTAATTGAGGACATGAGTGTCACAGTTGGGCCATTTGCCTTTCCCACTGACTTTATAGTGCTGGAAATGGAGGAGCACAAGAGTGAAACCCTCATTTTAGGAAGACCTTTCCTAGCAACTGGACGAACCCTCATTGAGAGTCTCAAATCAGAGCTAGAGGGCATCTTTAAAGATGTTCAGCTTGATCTAGAGGTACCAGAGGAAATAAAAGAACCTCTGAAAACTCCTCATGAAGAGGAGAAACCTCCTAAACCCGAGCTTAAACCATTACCACCATCCCTGAAATATGCATTTCTGGGAGAAGGTAACACTTTTCCTATAATCATAAGCTTTGCTTTAGAGCCACACGAAGAGAAAGCATTAATTCAGGTGCTAAGGACACACAAGACAGCTCTTGGGTTGTCCATTAGTGATCTTAAGGGCATTAACCCAGCCAGATGCATGCACAAGATCCTACTGGAGGATAATGCCAAGCCAGTGGTTCAACGACAAAGGCGGCTGAATCCAGCCATGAAGGAGGTGGTGCGGAAAGAGGTCACTAAATTACTAGAGGCTAGGATTATGTATCCTATTTCTGATAGCCTGACGATCAGATTTCTATCGGTAAAGAAATTCACAAATAAGTTTGCATTGTAAGTATAGTTTCTAAACCAACAGAAAATCCTTTCGTACAAACGTTTGGTTGTCACAAGTAACAAACCCAATAAAATTTATAAACCGAAGTATTCAAACCTCGGGTCGTCTTCTCAAGGAATTGCAGGGAAGTATGATTTATTATTGGTTATGAAAAACAGTATTTTTTTGTGTTTTGAAAAGGTTTTAAGCAAGAGAAATAAATTGCAGGAGTTAGTAAATTAATAACTAATAAAACTCTTGGCAAGGTATGAAAACTGGAAGTCCTATCCTAGTTATCCTTATCAATGGTGATGAGAATTATATTTTTGCTCCCACTTAGTTAACCTCTAACTATGAAGGTAAGTCAGGTGGACAAATCAATTTAACACCTAAAGTCCTAGTCAACTCCTAAGGAAAGACTAGAGTTATAGGAATCTAAATCAATCAGCAAAGATACAATTGTCAATCACGATGAGTTTGATAACTCAAGAGTCACCAATTAATCAACTAAAGCCTAGAATATAAGAAACTAAATAAAAATCATATGTCTGAAATACCTCAATTATTAATAAAAGAAATCACATTCAACATGGAAAAGTTCATAAGTTAAATTGAGAAAATAAATAAAAGGAACATTGAACCTGTGATGAAGAAATAATCCCAATAAGATAAATCCTAATCCTAAAACCTAAGAGAGAGGAGAGAACCTCTCTCTCCAAAAACTACATCTAATCCTAAAATTGTGTGTATGATCTGATATTGAGTTTCTGCATGTTCCCTGACTTTAATCTGTGTTTATGGGCCGAACTCTGGGTCAAAATGCGGCCCAAAACTGTCTCTAGCGTATTCTATAATTTCTGCAGATCGCACATGTCACGCGTACGTGTTGGTCACGCGTACGCGTCATTCAGCGATTGTCCTCTCCACGCGTGCGCGTCAGGCGCGCGCTCGCGTCGTTTGTGCGAACTCCAATCCACGCGTACGTGTTAAGCACGTGTACGCGTCACTGTGATTTTGTCCAAATTGCGTGCACGCATCAACCATGCGTGCGCGTCGCTGTTCGCGGGTTATCTCCTTTATTTCTTATGCTCCTTCCCTTTTTGCAAGCTTCCTCTCCATTCTCTAAGCCATTCCTGCCCTATGAAGCCTGAAACACTTAACACACAAATCACGGCATCGAATGGTGTAAAGGAGAATAAAAATATACAATTAAAAGATCTTTAGGAAGTAAGTTTTCAATCATAGAACAATTTGGGAAGGAATTGTAAATACACGATAATCATATGAATAAATGGGTAAAGACTTGATAAAAACCACTCAATTAAACACAATATGAATCATAAAATAATGGTTTATCAACCTCCCCATACTTAAACATTAGCATGTCTTCATGCTTAGCTTAAGGAGATAAAATAAATGAGTAGGGAAAAGCAAGACTCATGCAATGCAACCTATGAATGTGAATGCAACTACATGCTAAAATGATTCTACCTACTTGGTGAAAAAGTAAATAAATCTTTCAAGAACCAATATGAACTGGATTTCACTAATTCAAATCACAAAATAAAGTATAAATAACTTGCAAGAAGAAAATAGCTCATGAAGGCAAGGAACAAGGAATCGAGCATCGAACCTTCACTGGAAGTGTATACACTATAATCGCTCAAGTGTTTAAGGTTCGATCTCTCAATTCTCTACTAACCTTGCTTTCTAAGGCTTGCTTTTCTTCTACTAATCAACAAAGAATTAATGCACAGATACACATATCAAGAGGTCTTTTAAGGGTTGTAATGGGGTTAGGGTCAAGGTACGATTGTATTTGGCCAAGTGGACTAAAATCTAAATCCTTAATTAACATAAACTTTTCCCACCTAACTTAAGACAATCCATATAATCACAATACAAGATCTAACTACCCATTAACTATTTTTACCACATATTCATGCATCCCAAATTTAAGTACAATTCACATGCATTGATTTCACCATTCACTTTGGGGCATTTTGTCCCCTTTTTATTTTTATTTTTTTGTTCTTTTTTTCTTTTTTTTTTCTCTCTTTTTTTTATTATTTTCTTTTGTTTTATTTTTCTCAATGCATATGATTAAGGTATTGAATGCATAAACATGTTCTCAACATTTTTTACATTTTCACAGAAAGTCTAACATACTCAATTCTCAAACCAAACGTTTCCAAACCCACTTTCCCCACACTTAAATCATAAGAACTCTCACTTAGTCTAAGCTAACCAAGGATTCAAATTAAGGACATTATTGTTTTTCGCTTAGAGTTAATGATGTGCTAAAGTAAAGAATAAAAGGGGTAAAATAGGCTCAAATTGGTTTGCAAAGGATAATGAAAGGTTAAGGCCATATGGGTATATAAGCTTAGTGAAACAAGGCCTCAATCACATAAGTGCATGCATACATTAAACAATGGAAATATAGAATTAAGCAAGACAAAGATCACAATTTTAGAGAGAAAAACACACACCAAAAAATAAAATATTGGTTGATAAAATGCAACCAATCAAATAGGCTCAAAATCTCACTGGTTTTGTGTGTTCGAGCTCTAAAACCATGTTCCAAAATAAAATTTCTTCAAACAAGTTTTTCAAAAAGTTTAATTCAAATTAGTGAAGTGCTATAAAAAGTTTTCTTGAAAAAGAAAATATTACTTCAACCAAGTGGTAAAATATGCACAAAATCAAACAAACATGCAAATGCAACAACTAATTTAACAAAGAAAATTTAAACATTGGTGTTGAGACAGGAAGGTACTAACCCACGGAGATCGGTATCGACCTCCCCACACTTAGAGATTGCACCGTCCTCGGTGCATGCAAAGATGTGCAGGTAGGCGGGGGCTGTGGTTCCTCAGTCGGTGCTTCTTTCGTTTCGCTCTTCGCCGGTGGCTTGTTAGAGGCTTTCTCTTTACCTGTTTTGGTGGCTATCCTGAAAGGGAAAAGAGTATTAACATGTAAGTCCAAGGAAGAGGACAGTGCAAGTAATAATCGATGCCCAGATAAGGAAAATAGTGAACGAAAGACATGGTCGCAAATCCATGTGGTCAGTTCATCAATGGAAATATAGCAGGGCATGGTACGTATTGGATGCAAGATGTTTATTAACATGCCGACAAAGGCAAGAGTAGCATAGATCAAGCACCAAAAAATGTATTATTACTTGTAACAAACTGACAATAACGTTTGTATTGACAATTATAATTAATGAATAAAATATGGAAAGGGTTTTGTGAAAAATAGGCATTAGAGTAGAAGGATAGAATAATGAAGAATGCACAATGCCATACGGGCTTTTTCACAAACACTTAGTATGCATGTTTAATATGATAAGGAAAGAATTAAAACTGAAAGCATGCAAGCAATCCAAAAATAATTAATAATAATTGTCAAATAATTCCTTAATAATCCACAAGCAATTATACGAAAATAATCACCCAATTTAGATTTCTAACACCAATTAGAATCATGCAAAAAGAAATAAAAAATAAGAAGAAAAAGAAAATAGAAAGAAAGGACCTTGGGAAGAAGGTGAGAAAGAGAGGTAATGGAGAATGGGAGGTGAAGAAAATATGATAAGAAGAAGAAAAGAGTGAAGAAAGGAAAGAAAGAAGAAGAAAGAAGAGAGAAGGAAATTAGGATTCGGAAAGATAAGATAAGAAAACAGGGTTGCACAGGGTTCTGGGTGTGTTGCGCGCATGACGGGTACGCGTGGTCCACGCGTACGCATGGGTTGCGCACTGAGGTGGGCGACGCGTAGGCGTCGGTCACGCGTACGCGTGACTGTGTTTGTGCTACTAGCGCGAGGGCAATGTGGCACTCGCACAACCCTCTGTTCATTTTAGGATGTGTGCCAACATGTCATATGACGCGTGCGCGTCAGGCACGTGCACGTGTGGTAGGGCTTTTTGTGAAGGTGACTCGCACGCGTCCACGACGCATTCGCGTGATGCGATTTGTGCCTCGGGCATAGTGCCAGCACCAAGCCATCCTAACTTTCGGCCGAAACACCTTTTACGTCGATTTTTCAGGGCCACGCGTGCACGTCATTGACGCGTACGCGTGAAGGGCCAAAATCTCAAATGACGCGTACGGGTGGTGATGCTTGTGCGAGTGGCATTCTTCCTGCACAGTTCCCATGCAACTTTTTGTTCAGTTTTTTTATGCAGTATGCAGAATGCAGAATGCAATGAATGTTATACAAAATTTCAGGTTCAATCAAAACTCAAAATCAAACAAAACAGACTAGAATTAAAACTGAAAAAGGAACGATCATACCATGGTGGGTTGTCTCCCACCTAGCACTTTTAGTTAAAGTCCTTAAGTTGGACATTTGGCGAGCTCCTTATCATGGCGGCTTGTGCTTGAACTCATCTTGAAACTGCCACCAATGCTTGGACTTCCAATAAGCTTCAACATCTCCAAGTGTTGATGAAGTTTTCCACAAGCTTTGAGCTCCCAAAGTTGATCCTCATATATTCTCGGATCCCAAATCTTGTTTCGACTCTCGTCTTCAAGTTTATCATCATTGTTCCAGCCGGGTGGCAAGAAATTTGAATTCTCACTGAAGCGGCCAAACAACATCCTAGACCCATTCAATTGAGCTTTGCACCAACACTTGCATTTAAACTTTGAGCTTTTAGCCATAATGAACCTAGGATTGTGTTGCCCACTACTAACCATCTTCCTCTTACTCTTAACGCCACAAAGAGCTCTAAGCTGACCATCCGTCTCTAGTAGCCCATATTCAAGTGGAAAAGTAAAGGTCAAGGATAAGAATTTTACCACTTGAACATTGTGTTGGACGGTAATGGCCGTGGGAGAGGTGTTTCTAATGAACTTGCAAGCTTCACTCCTGATGCAATTGCATATTTGTTATATTAGCTAGTTAGTTTAGTTGGTTTTAGCTTAATTTCACTCATTTTCTCTAAATATACAAGTCCTTTTATGAGTTTTGTCTTCATGCATGAGAATACCAAGGAACATGTTGATTCTAGCCAAATTCATGCAAATGATTTAAGGAATAAATACATGAATGAGTATGAATGAATCTCATGAAATTTATTGCATGAATTGGTAAGACTTTGAAGCTATTTCCCTTGTTGATGATAGGTGATGAAACAAGAAAGCATGGAAGCAAGAATGAGGCAAGCTGGGCAAGGAGAAGAGAAGTACATGTTGGCGTTGCCAACTTGATGGAAGGCTGCGTTGTTGGGGGCAACGCCAGGCAGCCTTGGAAGAGAAGTTGGCGTTGCCAACTTGGTGAAAGGCTGCGTTGTTGGAGGCAACGCCAGGCAGTCTTGGAAGAGAAGTTGGCGTTGCCAACTTGAAGAAAAGGGTGCGTGTTTGAAGGCAACGCCCAGGCAAGCAAAGAGCTGAGCCAAGGAGAGCTCGAGGGCGTTGCCAACGTGGGAATGAAGAGGCGTTATTCAAGACAACGCAGGCTAACAACGCTGAGTGGAAAGCTTGGCCCAGGAAAAAGAGATGCATGTTGCCAACGCCAAGTTATGAAGGCGTGTTCCTTGGCAACGTAGCAAGCAACTTTGGCATCAAATGGGGAGCTCGAGCACGTTGTTGAGCTAGGAACCATGGGCGTGTTCCTTGGCAACGCATGCAAGCTAGGAGTATGGCACACGAGGGCGTTGCCAACGCCAATCTTGGGCACCAACCACGTTGCCAACGCCAGGAATGGTTGCTTGGCTAGGCACCAAGTCTTGGTGCCAATCAAGTTGCCAACGCCAAGCCTTGGTGCCAACCACGTTGCCAACGCCAGCTTCTATAGGCGTGTTCAATGGCAACGTGGGAAGCAATGTCTGGAGCTAGGAAAGAGCATCGAGCACGTTGCCAACTCAAGAAAGCATTGGCGTGTTTGGCAACAACGCCAGGAAGCTTTGGATGGTGAAGAATGGAGGTAGCACGTTGCTAACTTGGAAATACAAAGGCGTGTTTGCCAAAAACGCCCGCGATTTTAGCAGCCTGACCATGTCCCCTTCAATGGAAGATATCTTGAGCTACAGAGATCCAAACTGAATGCTTCCAGTTGCGTTGGAAAGCTAACATTCAGAGCTTTCCAACCATATATAATAGTCTATGGTGGAGCACAAAATTAAAGCCAAATCAGAGTCATCTTTAGGCCCTAAAAACAAGAACATGAAGTTGAAATTCAAGAAGGCTAGAAGATGAGCCCTGGAGGGGGCACGGGCACGTTGCCAACGTGCTAGCAAGGAGGCATGTTTGGCAACAACGCCAGCCTCATGTCTCTGCTTTGGGAGGCTAGGCACGAGCACGTTACCAACTTGGGGAGATGGGTGCGTTTTTGGCAACAACTTGGCAGCTTGACCTTACCTTCTTTGAGGAAGCATAAATTGAGCTAGGAAGGTCCAATTGAGGTGATTTCAGTGGCATTGGAAAATAGACATCAAGAGCTTTCCAATGATGTATAATAGTCCATATTGAAGCAGAAGGTTGACACTCAAATTCTGGGCTACATTTAGCATGAAAGTAGAGCTAAGAAGAGGAAGAGCAAGTTGTTAGCAACAACTTGGGCTAGCAACGCCCAAGTCTCAAAGCTTACTCCAGGAAAACACCAACCACGTTGCCAACGTGCATTAAGCCTGGAGTTATTGCCAATAACGCCCCTCAATGGGCCAGAATGGTTGCCAACTTGCTCTGCTTCCCCTATTCCTCACAAAGGCCAGCAATTTCTTCAATTGAACCAAGAATTCAACAATGAGAAAGCCCACATTGCTAACCCAAATTGAAGATCTCTGAAGAAGTTTTGGGAGTAGTATAAATAGAAGAGATTGGTGTACTTGTAAAGGACTTTTTGACACTTAGACTTTTTAGACTCTTAGCACTTTTATTTGGAGAACTCTTTAGCACTTCCGGGAGGATACCCGGAGAGCATTTTTGGTTCTTCTTGGAACTTCTCTTCTTCATTTCTTAAGCTTTAAGCATTTCCTTATTCTTCTTCATCCTTCTTTGCATTTTAGTTAAATTTTGGTTTATGGCAATTGTTGTTGAAATTGGAGCGATGACTCACTAAACCCCACTTTCATTAGGGGCAAGAGCTCTGCTTGTTGGAATGCATTGGTGAACTCATCTTTTCCTCCTCAATTCTAGTGGTTGATCTAAAGAGGGAACTCTTGTTCTTCAAAGATTCAACCACCATCGAGAGAGGGGTTAATCTATATGAATTATGTGGTGAATTTGAGGAATGAGCCACATAATTCAGTTTAGAGTTCATCCTTTCATGATTTCTTTAATCAATACACCTTGGTTAGTATGTGAGATGTAACTCTCCTTGGTTGAGATTATGGGAGTTGTGTGGCTGGATTAAATTTGAGCTTCATCTCTTCTCATGAACAATTAGATCACGAGAGTGGCAATTGGTTATGTTGAGAGAAATTGAATCACCAAGAGATTGGGATTCAATTACCCATTTGCCATGGATCTATACCCATGATTGAGAAGGATTTGACTAACATCAATTCATGAAAACTAGCATCTCTGATCCCTAATGATTCTCTCTATCATTAACTCTCATTTCTTTTGCTCTTAGTGCTTGAATACCCATTGCCCAATTCCCTTCTACACTCTTGCAATTTATTATTCTTGTCATTTACATTCTGCTTCTTTATTTCTTGCTATTTACTCTTTTGCTCTTTAGAATTCAGCACTCTATTTTCATGCAATTTACTTTTGATGTCATTTAAGTTTCTTGCAATTTAAGTTTCCGTTATTTACTTTCACTTTATTTCTCTCTTCTAGTTCTTTACATTCTTTGCCATTTAAATTCTTGCAATTATGTCCAAAAATCAAATTGCTCATGAAATCAAAATTATGTTTGCTTGACTAAATCTATCATTTAACTAAAGTTGCTTAATCTACCAATCTCCGTGGGATCGACCTCACTCTTTGTGAGTTTTATTACTTGATACGATCCGGTATACTTGCCGGTTGTACGTGAAATCAAATTTTTACGTATCAAGTTTTTGGCGCCGTTGCCGGGGATTGGAAAAGATTGACAATGATTAAGTGAAAGGTGGTTTAGATTAAGCATTTTTTTTAGTATTTTTGTTAAGCCCACTAACTGTTTGATACTTTGTTTCACTAACTCTAATTCCACTCTAGCTCTAGAGTGTCTCACTTGTGATTTTGGTTCTATTTGTGTATGTCAGGAGCTAGTAGACGTAATATAGAGGACGAGAGAACCCTCCGAAGGATAAGGAGAGCAGAAAGAGGAAAGGGAATAGTTGGTGAAGAAGACTCAGAGGGAGAAGATCAAGTCATGGAGGATGAGATGAACAATCCCCCTGGAGGGGTCAACAACAATGATGGACCACCTAGAAGGGTGCTATCTTCTTATACCATCCCTGATCCAAGACATTATGGGAGCAGTATTGCCACTCCTCCAGTTCAGGCCAATAATTTTGAGTTAAAACCCCAACTCATCACGTTGGTACAAAACAACTGCTCCTATGGAGGGGGACCTCTTGAAGACCCAAATCAATATTTGTCTGTTTTTCTGAGGATATGCAACACAGTGAAGACAAATGGAGTGCATCCAGATGTCTACAAATTGTTTCTATTCCCATTCTCTTTGAGGGACAAGGCCACTCAATGGCTAGAATCATTCCCCAAGGAAAGCCTCGACAATTGGAATGACTTGATGGGCAGATTTCTAGCAAAGTTCTACCCACCTCAAAGAATCATCAAGTTGAAGACAGAGGTTCAAACTTTCAGGCAAATGGAAGGGGAGTCATTGTATGAAGCCTGGGAAAGATATAAGGCACTAATGAGAAGATGTCCACCTGATATGTTTAGTGATTGGGTCAAACTCCAAAACTTCTATGAAGGCTTAAGCTTAGAAGCAAGGAAGGGACTAGACTACTCATCAGGGGGATCACTCAACATGATGAAAACTGCTGAGGAGGCTCAAGACCTCATTGAGATTGTGGCAAACAATCAGTATTATTACTCATCAGAGAGGCAACACAACCCGGCCCCAAAGAAAGGTGTAATAGAGCTTGAAGGTGTTGATGCTATCTTGGCACAAAATAAGTTAATGCACCAACAAATCCAACAACAAATGGAGATGATAACAAAGAGAATGGATGGTTTTCAGCTAGCATCAGTGAACACAACAAATCAACCATCACTTGAATGGAGCCAAGGTGAAGGGACCACTGTTGAACAGCCACAAGAACAAGTTCAATACATGCAAAATACTTCAAATTCTCAGGATGAATTTCATGGTGATACCTACAACTCCTCTTGGAAAAATCACCCCAATCTAAGGTGGGGTGAAAACCATTGGCAAAAGAACAACAACCACAACCACACCCGCAACACAAATAACCAAAATCACCATACCACCAACACTAACCAATATAGAAAAACACAAAACACATATCAACACCCTCATAATAACTCACAAACTCACCAAAACAACTTCCCTGCACCAACATCCAACACACAGAATTACCACACTAATCCACCCAACAACTTCCAACAACAATCAACCCCCATCATATCCCCAATTGACCATCATGAGACCAGAATTGCAAGTCTTGAAGCAACCTTGCAAGCACTCGCTCAAACCACTCAAGCCTTAGCCAAGGGACAAAAGGAACATGAGGTCACCATGAAGAATATTGAGAGACAAGTGGGACAATTAGCCAAACAAGCAGAGCGACCAACCAATGTTCTCCCAAGTGATACAATACCCAACCCAAGAGAAGAATGTAAAGCTCTGCAGTTAAGGAGTGGCAAGGTAGTTGGTGAAAGTTCGAATAAAGAAGCAATAAAACCCAAAGAGCAAGACACAGTGGAAATTCATGTGGAAAGGCAAGATGAAGAAAAGGCTTCAACATCTAACAAAGGCAAAGAGGTTGTCAAGCCACAAGGCAAACCACCCAGTCAAGGAAGCAACCATGATAGCAAGGAGAATGTGAATCCACAACAAGAAAACAAAAATGAAGGAGTAAAAGCCTATGTACCCAAGCTTCCATACCCAACTAGGATACACAAAGGAGCAAAGGACCAACAATTCCCAAGGTTCTTAGAAATCTTCAAGAAACTTGAAATCAACATCCCATTGGCAGAAGCTCTAGAACAGATGCCATTATATGCAAAGTTTCTTAAGGAATTGATTACCAAGAAGAGAAGTTGGCAAGAAAAAGAAACGGTGATTCTCAATCAAGAGTGTAGTGCCATCATTCAAAAAGGGCTACCTCCAAAACTCAAAGACCCTGGTAGCTTCCTCATACCCTGCACGATTGGGAGCATGGCCGTTGACAAATCACTTTGTGACCTTGGAGCAAGCATTAACCTAATGCCTCTTACCATGATGAAGAAAATGATGATTGAAGAGCTTAAACCCACAAGAATGTCACTCCAACTTGCTGACAGATCCATCAAAATACCAAATGGAGTAGTTGAAAACCTCTTGGTGAAGGTGGGAAACTTCATATTCCCAGCTGATTTTGTGGTCCTAGACATGGATGAAGAGGGAAACAATTCAGTTATTCTTGGTAGACCCTTCTTGGCTACAGCTAGAACAATCATTGATGTGGAAAAGGGAGAGATGATTTTTAGAGTACATGATGAGCAAATGACCATAAATGTTTTCAAAGCAATGCAACACCCCGTTGAGAAAGAAAGTTGCATGAGAATTGATGTAGTGGATTCGTTGGTTGAAGAGGTACTTGACACAAACCATCAAGTGAAACAGGAGGAAGTCCAGAATGTTAAAGGACAAGAAGGGAACAAATTGGAAGCATCAGAGGAACCAAGTAAAGCTATGAAAGAAGAGGCACCTGATGAGCGGATAATTTATACACTTTTTGGCATTGTTTTTAGTATATTTTTAGTATGAGCTAGTTAGTTTTTAGTATATTTTTATTAGTTTTTAGTTAAAATTCACTTTTCTGGACTTTACTATGAGTTTGTGTGTTTTTCTGTGATTTCAGGTATTTTCTGGCTGAAATTGAGGGACCTGAGCAAAAATCTGATCCAGAGACTCAAAAGGACTGCAGATGCTGTTGGATTCTGACCTCCCGGCACTCGAAGTGGATTTTCTGGAGCTACAGAAGCCCAATTGGCGCGCTCTCAACGGCGTTGGAAAGTAGACATCCTGGGCTTTCCAGCAATATATAATAGTCCATACTTTGCCCAAGATTTGATGGCCCAAACCGGCGTTCAAAGTCACCTCAAGAAATTCCAACGTTAAACGCCGGAACTGGCACCTAATTGGGAGTTAAACGCCCAAACTGGCACTAAAGCTGGCGTTTAACTCCAAGGAGAGTCTCTACACGAAATTGCTTCATTGCTCAGCCCAAGCACACACCAAGTGGGCCCGGAAGTGGATTTTTATGTCATTTACTCATCTATGTACTAGTTTTCTATAAGTAGGACCTTTTACTATTGTATAAAAACATCAGAGACTTTTGGGTAGCTATCTTTGTTTTATGCTATCTTAGACCTTTGGGAGGCTGGCCATTCGGCCATGCCTAGACTTTATGCTTATGTATTTTCAACGGTGGAGTTTCTACACACCATAGATTAAGGTGTGGAGCTCTGCTGTACCTCGAGTATTAATGCAATTACTATTGTTCTTCCATTCAATTCCGCTTGTTCTTTATCCAAGATATCACTTGTTCTTCAACATGATGAAGGTGATGATTGACACCCATCACCATTCTCACTCATGAACAAGGTGACTGACAACCATTCTTGTTCTACAAGCATCTGAGGCTTAGTGAATATCTCTTGGATTCCTGATTGCACGATGCATGGTTGATCGCCTGACAACCGAGTGCTCGCCTGACAAACGAGCCAACCATTCCGTGAGATCAGAGTCTTCGTGGTATAGGCAAGAACTGATGGCAGCATTCAAGAGAATCCGGAAGGTCTAACCTTGTCTGTGGTATTCTGAGTAGGATTCAATGACTGAATGACTGTGACGTGCTTCAAACCTGTAACCTACTGGGCGTTAGTGACAGACGCAAAAGAGTGATTCTATTCCGGTAGGGGAGGGAACCAAACCGGTGATTGGCAGTACTGTGACAGAGTGCGTGCATTAGCTTTCACTGCGCGGATGGGAGGTAGCTGCTGACAACAGTGAAACCCTACACAAGCTTGCCATGGAAAGGAGTAAGAAGGATTGGATGAAGGCAGTAGGAAAGCAGAGAGACGGAAGGGAAGGCATCTTCATACGCTTGTCTGAAGCTCTTACACCAATGATATACATAAGTATCACTATCCTTATCTTCTATGTTATTTTCGTTCATCATCATATATATTTGAGTTTGCCTGACTAAGATTTACAAGATGACCATAGCTTGCTTCAATGCTAACAATCTCCGTGGGATCGACCCTTACTCACGTAAGGTATTACTTGGACGACCCAGTGCACTTGCTGGTTAGTTGTGCGAAGTTGTGTAATGCCATGGAATTGAACCACCAAGTTTTTGGAGTTCATGACCAGGGATTATGAGAGTTGTGAAAAGTATTGTTCACAATTTCGCGCACCAAGTTTTTGGCGCCGTTGCCGGGGATTGTTCTAGTTTGGACAACTGACGGTTCATCTTGTTGCTTAGATTAGGTATTTATTTTGTCGAAATTCTTGAAGATGAATTCTAGAGTTTCATGATGATTTGTTGAAATCTGGCTGGCTGAGAAGCCATGTCTAATCTGATTGGACCGAGGTTTCAACTTATCACCACAAGAGCTTGTTGATTTTCATCATCTTGCTTTTGGAGCAGTGATCTGCTAAGGCTTGGCTGACCTTTGGTCATGTCTAGTGTTTTGGACCAAAGCTTTCCTTGAAAGCTTGGCTGGCTGTGAAGCCATGTCTAATGCCTGGACCGGAGTCTTAGACTAACATTGCACTGATTCCTGGAATTCTCATTAAGAATTTTGATACCTTTTTCCACTTAATTTTCGAAAAATACAAAAAAATTTACAAAATCATAAAAACCAAAAATATTTGATGCTTCATGCTTAAGTCTAGTGTCTCATCTTAAGTTTGGTGTCAATTGCATGCATTCATTCATGTGTCTTAAGGATCCTCAAGTAATTCTTGATGATTTTTGTGTTCTAATCTTTGAACTCTATTGACTTGAAGTATTTTGTGTGTCTCATATGCATTCTCATATTGTTAGTGTCAGTAGTATACAAACTGCTAAGTTTGGTGTCTTGCATGCATTGTTATTTGATTCTTGTTGCATTTTGATTATTAAAAAATCCAAAAATATTTTTAATTTGTGTCTTTTCAAGTCAATGATACAAAGAATTGAAGATTCAGAACATGCTGCAGAGGAATTATACAGAAAAAGCTGAGCATTCAAAAATGCCCAGTGAAGAAGGCAGACTGGCGTTTAAACGCCAGCCAGGGTACCTGGTTGGGCATTTAACGCCCAAAAAGGTAGCATTTTGGGCGTTAAACGCCAGAATGTATACCATTCTGGGCGTTTAACGCCAGGATGGTGCTAGGGGGAAGATTTTGTTTTCAAATCAATTTTTTTTCAAGTTTTCAAAGTTTTTCAAAACCAAATCTTTTTCAAATCATATCTTTTCAATCAAATGTTTTCAAAATCAATTTCTTTCCTTTCTCAAAGATACTTACTAACAATTAATGATTTGATTGAACATTTTTTGCCTTTTCTATTAAGAAAGGTTTTATGTTTGAATCATATCTTTTCTTGTTAGGCAAGTCATTAATATTTTTTTAAAATCATATCTTTTCAAATTGTTTTCAAATCATATCTTTTAAAATTGTTTTCAAATCATATCTTCTCAATCACATCTTTTTAAAACCATAACTTTTCAATCAAATCTTTTTAACCACATCTTTTTCAAAATAGTTTCAATCAAATCTTTTTGACTTCTAATTTTAAAAATCTTTTTCAAAAATCACTTGATTTCTTTTCCACTTTCAATTTTCGAAAATTATCAACATCTTTTTGATTGAATTTTCGAAAATCCTCTTCCCTCCTTCTCACATCCTTCTATTTATGGAGTACTACTCCTTCTAAATGCACAATTCGAACTCTAACTAATAAAGTTCGAATTCTTCTTCTCCTTCTTCTTACTATTTCTCTTTTCCTCTGACACTTCAAGGAATCTCTATACTGTGACATAGAGGATTCCACATTTTCTTTTTCTCTCCTCTTTCATATGAGCAGGAGCAGAGACAAAGGCATTCTTGTTGAAGCTGATCCTGAACCTGAAAGGACCTTGAAGAGAAAGCTAAGAGAAGCTAAAGCACAACTCTCTTTAGAGGACCTGACCGAATTCTTCAAAGAAGAAGAAGACATGGCAGCCGAAAACAACAATAATGCAAACAATGCAAGGAAGGTGCTGGGTGACTTTACTGCACCTACTCCCGATTTCTATGGGAGAAGCATCTCTATCCCTGCCATTGGAGCAAACAACTTTGAGCTTAAGCCTCAATTAGTTTCTCTAATGCAACAGAATTGCAAGTTCCATGGACTTCCAATGGAAGATCCTCATCAGTTTTTAGCTGAATTCTTGCAAATCTGTGACACAGTCAAGACTAATGGGGTTAACCCTGAGGTCTACAGACTGATGCTATTCCCTTTTGCTGTAAGAGACAGAGCTAGAATATGGTTGGATTCTCAACCTAAAGAAAGCCTGGACTCTTGGGAAAAGCTAGTCAATGCCTTCTTGGCAAAGTTCTTTCCACCACAAAGATGGAGTAAGCTTAGAGTGGAAGTCCAAACCTTCAGACAGAAGGATGGAGAATCCCTCTATGAAGCTTGGGAAAGATACAAACAATTAATCAGAAGATGTCCTTCAGACATGCTTTCTGAATGGAGCATCATAGGTATTTTCTATGATGGTCTCTCTGAACTATCCAAGATGTCTTTGGATAGCTCTGCTGGAGGATCTCTTCATCTGAAGAAGACGCCTGCAGAAGCTCAAGAATTGATTGAAATGGGTGCAAATAACCAATTCATGTACACTTCTGAAAGAAATCCTGTGAACAATGGGACTAGTCAGAAGAAAGGAGTTTTTGAGATTGATACTCTGAACGCCATTTTGGCTCAGAACAAGATATTGACTCAACAAGTCAACTTGATTTCTCAAAGTCTGTCTGGAATGCAAAATGCACCAAGCAGTACTAAGGAAGCTTCATCTGAGGAAGAAGCCTATGATCCTGAGAACCCTTCAATGGAAGAGGTGAATTACCTAGGAGAACCCTATGGAAACACCTACAATTCTTCATGGAGAAATCACCCCAATTTCTCATGGAAGAATCAAGAGAGACCTCAACAAGGTTTCAAAAACAATAATGGTGGAAGAAACAGGTTTAGCAATGGCAAGCCTTTTCCATCATCTTCTCAGCAACAGACAGAGAGTTCTAAGCAGAATATTTCTGACTTAGCAACAATGGTCTCTGATCTAATAAAGACCACTCAAAGTTTCATGAATGAAACAAGGTCCTCCATCAGAAATTTGGAAGGACAAGTGGGTCAGCTGAGCAAGAAAGTTACTGAACTCCCTCCTAGCACTCTCCCAAGTAATACAGAAGAAAATCCAAAAGGAGAGTGCAAAGCCATAGACATGGCCGAATATGGAGAGGAAAGAGAGGAGGAGGACGCCACTGAGGAGGACCTCAGTGGGCGTGTACCAATCTCCTCTGAGTTCCTCAATGAGGAACAATGGGAATCAAAGGCTCAAAATGAGACCATAGAGATTCCATTGGACTTACTTCTGCCATTCATGAGCTCTGATGAGTATTCTTCCTCTGAAGAGGATGAGTATGTCACTGAAGAGCAAGTTGCTAAATACCTTGGAGCAATCATGAAACTGAATGACAAGTTATTTGGAAATGAGACTTGGGAAGATGAACCTCCCTTGCTCACCAAAGAACTGGATGACTTGTCTAGGCAGAAACTGCCTCAAAAAAGGCAGGATCCTGGGAAGTTTTCTATACCTTGTACCATAGGCACCATGACCTTCAAGAAGGCCTTGTGTGACTTAGGGTCAAGTGTAAACCTCATGCCCCTCTCTGTAATGGAGAAATTAGGGATCTTTGAGGTGCAAGCTGCAAGAATCTCATTAGAGATGGCAGACAATTCAAGAAAACAAGCTCATGGACTTGTAGAGAATGTTTTGGTGAAGATTGAAGACCATTACATCCCTACTGATTTCATAGTCCTAGAGACTGGGAAGTGCATGGATGAATCCATCATCCTTGGCAGACCCTTCCTAGCCACAGCAAAGGCTGTGATTGATGTTGATAGAGGAGAGTTGATCATTCAAGTGAATGAAGAATCCTTGGTGTTTAAGGCCCAAGGGCATCCCTCTATCATCATGGAGAGGAAGCATGAAGAGCTTCTCTCAAAACAGAGCCAAGCAGAGCCCCCACAGTCAAACTCTAAGTTTGGTGTTGGGAGGCCACAACCAAACTCTAAGTTTGGTGTTGAACCCCCACATTCAAACTCTAAGTTTGGTGTTGGGAGGTTCCAACACGGTTCTGAGTATTTCTGAGGCTCCATGAGAGTCCTCTGTCAAGCTAATGACATTAAAGAAGCGCTTGTTGGGAGGCAACCCAATGTTTTATAGTTAACTATTTTCTTTTGTTATTTTATCTTTTTTGTAGGTTGATGATCATAAGAAGTCACAAAAACAATGAAAAAAGCAAAAACAAAATGAAAAACAGGAAGAAAAACAGCACACCCTGGAGGAGAAGAAGCTGGCGTTCAAACGCCAGTAATGCTAGCTGTTGGGCGTTTAACGCCCAGTCTGGCACCATTCTGGGCGTTTAACGCCAGAAAGGGGCACCAGACTGGCGTTAAACGCCAGTAAAGGGCAACAACCTGGTGTTAAACGCCAGGAATGGGCACCAGCCCGGCGTTTAACGCCAGAAATAGCTCAAAACGTGATTTTGAGCAACATTTGGTGCAGGGATGACTTTTCCTTGACACCACAGGATCTGTGGACCCCACAGGACCCCACCATCACTTTCTCTCTTCTTCCCCCATTCACCAATCACCTCAATACCTCTTCCCCAAAAACCCTTCACCTATCAAATCCCATCTTTCTCTTCACCACTCACATCCATCCTTCATAAATCCCCACCAACCTCACCCTTCAAATTCAAACCACTTTCCCTCCCAAACCCACCCATCATGGCCGAACCATTACCCCCCCTCTCTCCTATATATACCCTTCTTCAACCCTTCATTTTCACACAACCTAAACACCCCTTCTTTCCCTTCTTGGCCGAACACACCACCCTCCCCCTCTTCCTCATTTCTTCTTCTTCTACTCTCTTCTTTCTTCTTTTGCTCGAGGACGAGCAAACATTTTAAGTTTGGTGTGGTAAAAGCGTTGCTTTTTCATTTTTCCATAACCGTTTATGGCATCCAAGGCCGGAAAAACCTCTAGAAAGAGGAAAGGGAAGGCAAAAGCTTCCACCTCCGAGTCATGGGAGATGGATAGATTCCTCTCAAGGGTGCATCAAGACCACTTCTATGAAGTTGTGGCCTTGAAGAAGGTGATCCCCGAGGTCCCCTTTTCACTCAAAAAGGGTGAATATCCGGAGATCCGCCATGAGATCCGAAGAAGAGGTTGGGAAGTACTTACCAACCCCATTCAACAAGTCGGAATCTTGATGGTTCAAGAGTTCTATGCCAATGCATGGATCACCAAGAACCATGACCAAAGTGTGAACCCGAATCCAAAGAATTATCTCACTATGGTTCGGGGGAAATACTTGGATTTTAGTCCGGAGAGTGTGAGGGTGGCGTTCAACTTGCCTATGATGCAAGGAGATGAGCATCCTTACACTAGAAGGGTCAACTTTGATCAAAAGTTGGACCAAGTCCTCACAACCATATGTGAAGAGGGCGCACAATGGAAGCAAGATTCAAGAGGCAAGCCGGTTCAATTAAGAAGGCATGACCTCAAGCCCGTGGCTAGAGGATGGTTAGAGTTCATACAATGCTCAATCATTCCCACTAGCAACCGGTCCGAAGTTACCATAGACCGGGCCATCATGATCCATAGCATCATGATTGGAGAAGAAATAGAAGTTCATGAGGTTATAGCCCAAGAACTCTACAAGGTGGCGGACAAGACCTCCACTTTGGCAAGGTTAGCCTTTCCTCACCTCATCTGTCACCTCTGTTATTCAGTTGGAGTTGACATAGAGGGAGATACCCCCATTGATGAGGACAAGCCCATCACCAAGAAAAGGATGGAGTACACAAGAGACCCCTCTCACCATGAGAGCCCTGAGATTCCTCAAGGGATGCACTTTCCTCCACAAAATTATTGGGAGCAACTAAACACCTCCCTAGGAGAATTGAGTTCCAACATGGGACAACTAAGGGTGGAGCATCAAGAACACTCCATTCTCCTCCATGAAATTAGAGAAGACCAAAGAATCATGAGGGAGGAGCAACAAAGACAAGGAAGAGACATTGAGGAGCTCAAGCACTCCATAGGATCTTCAAGAGCAAGAAAGAGCCGCCATCACTAAGGTGGACCCGTTCCTTGATTTCCTTGTTCTTTATTCTTCTGTTTTTCGATTTTTATGCTTATGGTTATCCATGTTTGTGTCTTGTGATCATTAGTGTCTTAGTGTCTATGCCTTAAAGTTATGAATGTCCTATGAATCCATCACCTTTCTTGAATAAAAATTGTTCTTAATTGAAAAGGAGAAGAATTGCATGAATTCTGAATTTTATAATAGTTTAATTATTTTGATGTGGTGGCAACACTTTTGTTCTCTGAATGTATGCTTGAACAGTGCATATGTCTTTTGAACTTGTGGTTCATGAATGTTGGCTCTTGAAAGAATGATGAAAAAGGAGACATGTTACTGAGGATCTGAAAAATCATTAAAAATGATTCTTGAAGCAAGAAAAAGCAGTGAATACAAAAAAAAAAAAAGAGAAAGCAAACGAAAAAAAAAAAAAAAAAAAAAACCGAAAAAAAAAAAGAGAAAGAAAAAGAAAGAAATAAAGTTGTGATCCAAGGCAAATAAGAGTGTGCTTAAGAACCCTGGACACCTCTAATTGGGGACTTTAGCAAAGCTGAGTCACAATCTGAAAAGGTTCACCCAATTATGTGTCTGTGGCATGTATGTATCCGGTGGTAATACTGGAAGACAAAGTGCTTTGGGCCACAGCCAAGACTCAATAAGTAGCTGTGTTCAAGAATCATCATACTTAACTAGGAGAATAAATAACACTATCTGGATTCTGAGTTCCTAAAGAAGCCAATCATTCTGAATTACAAGGGATAGAGTGAGATGCCAAAACTATTCAGAGGCAAAAAGATAAAAGCCCCGCTCATCTAATTAATACTGATCTTCATAGATGTTTTTGAAGTTCATTGCATATTCTCTTCTTTTTATCTTATTTGATTTTCAGTTGCTTGAGGACAAGCAACAATTTAAGTTTGGTGTTGTGATGAGCGGATAATTTATACACTTTTTTGCATTGTTTTTAGTATATTTTTAGTATGAGCTAGTTAGTTTTTAGTATATTTTTATTAGTTTTTAGTTAAAATTCACTTTTCTGGACTTTACTATGAGTTTGTGTGTTTTTCTGTGATTTCAGGTATTTTTTGGCTGAAATTGAGGGACCTGAGCAAAAATCTGATCCAGAGACTCAAAAGGACTGCAGATGCTGTTGGATTCTGACCTCCCTGCACTCGAAGTGGATTTTCTGGAGCTACAGAAGCCCAATTGGCGCGCTCTCAACGGCGTTGGAAATTAGACATCCTGGGCTTTCCAGCAATATATAATAGTCCCTACTTTGCCCAAGATTTGATGGCCCAAACCGGCGTTCAAAGTCACCTCAAGAAATTCCAGCGTTAAACGCCGGAACTGGCACCTAATTGGGAGTTAAACGCCCAAACTGGCACTAAAGCTGGCGTTTAACACCAAGGAGAGTCTCTACACGAAATTGCTTCATTGCTCAGCCCAAGCACACACCAAGTGGGCCCGGAAGTGGATTTTTATGTCATTTACTCATCTATGTACTAGTTTTCTATAAGTAGGACCTTTTACTATTGTATAAAAATATCAGAGACTTTTGGGTAGCTATCTTTGTTTTATGCTATCTTAGACCTTTGGGAGGCTGGCCATTCGGCCATGCCTAGACTTTATGCTTATGTATTTTCAACGGTGGAGTTTCTACACACCATAGATTAAGGTGTGGAGCTCTGCTGTACCTCGAGTATTAATGCAATTACTATTGTTCTTCCATTCAATTCCGCTTGTTCTTTATCCAAGATATCACTTGTTCTTCAACATGATGAAGGTGATGATTGACACCCATCACCATTCTCACTCATGAACAAGGTGACTGACAACCATTCTTGTTCTACAAGCATCTGAGGCTTAGTGAATATCTTTTGGATTCCTGATTGCACGATGCATGGTTGATCGCCTGACAACCGAGTGCTCGCCTGACAAACGAGCCAACCATTCCGTGAGATCAGAGTCTTCGTGGTATAGGCAAGAACTGATGGCAGCATTCAAGAGAATCCGGAAGGTCTAACCTTGTCTGTGGTATTCTGAGTAGGATTCAATGACTGAATGACTGTGACGTGCTTCAAACCTGTAACCTACTGGGCGTTAGTGACAGACGCAAAAGAGTGATTCTATTCCGGTAGGGGAGGGAACCAAACCGGTGATTGGCAGTATTGTGACAGAGTGCGTGCATTAGCTTTCACTGCGCGGATGGGAGGTAGCTGCTGACAACAGTGAAACCCTACACAAGCTTGCCATGGAAAGGAGTAAGAAGGATTGGATGAAGGCAGTAGGAAAGCAGAGAGACGGAAGGGAAGGCATCTTCATACGCTTGTCTGAAGCTCTTACACCAATGATATACATAAGTATCACTATCCTTATCTTCTATGTTATTTTCGTTCATCATCATATATATTTGAGTTTGCCTGACTAAGATTTACAAGATGACCATAGCTTGCTTCAATGCTAACAATCTCCGTGGGATCGACCCTTACTCACGTAAGGTATTACTTGGACGACCCAGTGCACTTGCTGGTTAGTTGTGCGAAGTTGTGTAATGCCATGGAATTGAACCACCAAGTTTTTGGAGTTCATGACCAGGGATTATGAGAGTTGTGAAAAGTATTGTTCACAATTTCGCGCACCAGCACCACAGCAAGAGTTGAAACCACTACCTCCTCATCTTAAATATGCATTTCTTGGTGAAAAGGACAGCTTCCCAGTGATCATAAATTCTACATTGAGTGTAGAGGAAGAAGAAAAGCTCCTTGTAGTATTGAAAACTTACAAAGAGGCGTTGGGATGGACCATAGATGACTTGAAAGGCATAAGCCCTGCCATATGCATGCACAAGATACTTCTAGAGGAGAATTCCAAACCAGTGGTGCAACCCCAAAGAAGATTGAATCCCACAATGAAGGAGGTTGTTCAAAAGGAAGTCTTGAAGTTGTGTAAAGCTGGGATCATCTACCCTATATCTGACAGTCCATGGGTCAGTCCAGTGCAAGTAGTACCTAAGAAAGGGGGGATGACTGTTATTGTTAATGAGAAGAATGAGCTTATTCCAACACGAACAGTGACAGGGTGGAGAATGTGCATAGACTATAGGAGGCTGAATGATGCCACACGAAAAGATCACTTTCCTCTCCCTTTCATTGATCAGATGCTTGAAAGGTTGGCTGGCCATGCCTATTATTGTTTTCTTGATGGATATTCTGGGTATAACCAGATAGTGGTTGACCCCATGGATCAAGAGAAGACTTCCTTTACTTGTCCCTTTGGAGTCTTTGCATACAGGAGAATGCCATTTGGACTGTGTAATGCTCCAGCTACCTTTCAAAGGTGCATGCTATCAATCTTCTCAGACATGGTAGAAAAATTTATTGAAGTCTTTATGGATGATTTCTCTGTTTTTGGTGATTCGTTCAATACTTGCTTGCACCATCTTACCTTAGTCTTGAAAAGGTGCCAAGAAACCAATTTAGTTTTGAATTGGGAGAAATGCCATTTCATGGTACCCGAAGGCATTGTTCTTGGTCATAAAATTTCAAGAAAGGGTATAGAAGTTGACAAGGCAAAAGTAGAAATTATAGAAAAACTTCCTTTGCCAACTAGTGTGAAAGCCGTTAGAAGTTTCTTAGGGCATGCTGGATTCTATAGGAGATTCATCAAAGATTTTTCCAAAATAGCAAAGCCACTAAGCAATTTGCTGGTGGCAGACAATCCTTTTATCTTTGATGATGAATGCAAACATGCTTTTGAAACTCTAAAGACTAAGCTCACCACAGCACCAATCATCACACCCCCATGTTGGGGACTACCTTTTGAACTCATGTGTGATGCAAGTAACCTTGCAATTGGTGCTGTGTTGGGGCAGAGGAAGGAAAAGAAGCTTCATGTTATCTACTATGCAAGTAAGGTATTGAATGAAACTCAAAAGAACTACACTACAACAGAGAAAGAGTTACTAGCTGTGGTATATGCTTTTGATAAGTTTAGACAATATTTGATTGGATCTAAAGTTTTAGTGTATACTGACCATGCTGCTCTTAAGTATCTTATGTCAAAACAGGATGCCAAACCAAGGCTAATCAGATGGGTGCTACTCCTACAAGAATTTGACATTGAGATAAAAGATAGAAAGGGCAATGAAAATCAAGTTGCTGACCACTTATCAAGGCTACCACAAGATGCATGCCAAGACAACGTTCCATCCATAAATGAAGAATTTCCAGATGAGCATCTCTTGCAAATCCAACATGTCCCTTGGTTTGCGGATATGGCCAACTACAAGGCGGGGAGAATCATCCCACAAGAGTACACAAAACAACAAGTCAAGAAGCTACTACATGAGGCTAAGTTCTTCTTCTGGGATGAACCATTCTTGTTCAAAAGATGCCCAGATGGAATGATAAGAAGATGTGTGTCAGAAGGTGAGATGAAGGACATACTATGGCATTGTCACAACTCTAGCTATGGTGGTCATTTTGGAGCGGAAAGAACAGCTGCAAAGGTCCTTCAAAGTGGTTTCTACTGGCCTTCAATCTTCAAGGATGCTAGGGAGTTTGTGAGCCAATGCAATGAATGTCAAAGAACAAGGGGTTTGTCAAAGAAAAATGAGATGCCTTAAAAGTTCATTTTGGAAGTGGAACTCTTTGATCTGTGGGGAATAGACTTCATGGGACCCTTTCCTCCATCTTACACATTCAAATACATTTTGGTAGCAGTAGAGTATGTCTCCAAATGGGTAGAAGCAATAGCCACCACCACATGTGATACCAACGTGGTCTTGCAATTCCTCAAGAAGAACATCTTCACTAGATTTGGAGTGCCCAAAGGACTCATAAGTGATGGGGGAAGCCACTTCTGCAACAAGCAACTAAATTCTTTACTCCACAAATATGGTGTTACTCACAAAGTAGCTACCCCATATCACCCACAAACCAATGGGCAAGCTGAACTTGCCAACAGAGAGCTAAAAAGGATTTTGGAGAAAAATGTGGGAACAACAAGAAAGGATTGGGTTAGGAAGCTGGATGATGCACTTTGGGCATATAGGACAGCCTTCAAGACACCCATAGGAAAATCTCCATTTCAGCTGGTGTATGGAAAGGCATGCCACCTCCCTGTGGAGCTTGAACATAAGGCCTTTTGGGCCACCAAACTTCTGAATTTAGATGCTCAAGCAGCAGGAGAGAAGAGGTTGCTACAACTCAATGAACTTGAGGAGTTCAGATTGGAGGCATATGAAAATGCCAAAATATACAAAGAGAGAGCAAAGAGATGGCATGATAAGAGGATCTCTCAAAGAACATTCGAACCAGGCCAAAGGGTGTTGTTATTCAATTCGAGATTGAAGATTTTCCCTGGGAAGCTGAGGTTTAGATGGACTGGCCCATACACCATCATCAAAGTATCACCTCATGGCTATGTCGAATTACTTGATGAAGCCTCTAAACAAACTTTCACAGCTAATGGACACAGGGTGAAGCACTATTTTGGTGGCCCCTGGAGCAAGGAAGAGAGTGTGCAACTCTTAACATGAGCAAAGAAGCTGCAGTGTCAAGCTAAGGACAATAAACAAGCGCTTCATGGGAGGCAACCCATGCACAGGGAGTCTTTTATTTTCATACTTTAGTAACCAATAATGATTAAGTAGACTAGTACATGGTGTATGCAAAACACTAAGTTTGGTGTGGCCAATCTTGAAGTAATGGTAAAAGTGTGTTCTACAACACTTAGCCACAGACTAAGTTTGGTGTCCATACATACACGAAAATGCTAGACTATGAAAGTACAGTCATCATTTTAGTTATATAAAAAAAAACGTGAAATAGCATATAATGTAGGTAAAATACTAAGTTTGATGTGGCTATCTTTGGAATTAATTCCATAGAACACTTAGTCACAAACTAAGTTTGGTGTCTTTACTTACATTACTAATGCTAGAAAAAATAGATTAGGGAATCAATTCATAAATTTTAATTTTAGTTTAGTCAATTTTGCATAGGAATATCATCATAAGTTGTTAGCTAGTAATGTCACTTTAAGAATCTCAAGCTTTTGAAATTTTGTTGCAGGAAAGAAAGAAAGAAGACCCAAAGGGCAAAGGAAAGCAAGGAGAATCAAGCAAAGAAAAAGGGACATGAAGACTAAAGGTGGTGAAGTTCCTTTGTTTTTATTTATGTTTTATTAAATAAAGAAGATGTATGTCTGAAATATGGTATACCTTCTAGGATGCATTTTCTTTTTGAAGCATTATCTTTTATGTTGCCCATTCCATGCATCACCACTCACGGATTTGGAATGGTTGTTTGTCTTAAGTACTTTTACTTGTCAATGGAATAAAAGATGTAGTTTGAGCAAGAACAGAGAGAATCCTAGTTTAAAAAAGAATCATGTTGTCCCATGAGAAAAGTGCTAGCATACATGCATTTATTGTGAAAGAGTCAAGGCTCAATGAGCTCAAAAGAATGCTTGCTTATACAAGACTAGTTCGGTTAAGGATCACAAAGACTTTATCAGTAATAGCACAAATAGCCTTGACAATAAAGAAAACAGAAGACAAAGAATGAAAGGCTAGGCATCAATGACAAAGTTTGGATATGTGTCTGTGGTGATTGATGTTAGGAGACATACTTGGGCTAGTAAATCCGAGGGGTGCTTCATCACCCGATAACTTGAGTTAACTAACTCGGGATTATCGATTGAAAACTCACAATCAAGAGTAGCTCCATAACAGAACATTTAGCAACCCAAAGAGGTGCTGGACACCACTATCCAAATAAAATTTCAATGTTATATGCCTGTGATTGAATGTGTTAAGGAGAGAGGCTTGAGTTAGTAAATCTTTAAGAGTGTCTCAACACTTAACAACTTGAACCAACTGGTTTGGGATTGTTGATTGAAAGCTTATGCTAAAGAGCCGCCTTAAGACAAGATTTCGAGCTCAATTGAAAAAAAAAGAAAGAAAAAAAAAGAAAAAAGAAGCAGAAAAAAAAAGAATGGTTCAAGGATCATGTGCTACGGTATAGAATAAGAAGTCTAGCGAAGTTAACCAATTTAGCATTGAAGCAAGCATTTTAATTGAAAAATTGAATAGCCATGTTCATTTACAATGAATCAAGGACCACACAAATGAGGATGATATGTTCAAAAAAAAAATTTACTCTCTAGTAGAACATTCAAGTCTCACATCTTGGATTCTTGTGACAAAGTTTTTATATTTTGCTTGAGGACAAGCAACACTTTAAGTTTGGTGTTGTGATGCAATTGCATATTTGTTATATTAGCTAGTTAGTTTAGTTGGTTGATGAGCGGATAATTTGTATACTTTTTGGCATTGTTTTTAGTATGTTTTTGATATGATATAGTTAGTTTTTAGCATATTTTTATTAGTTTTTAATTAAAAATCACTTTTCTGGACTTTACTATGAGTTTGTGTGTTTTTCTGTGATTTCAGGTATTTTCTGGCTGAAATTGAGGGACCTGAGCAAAAATCTGATTCAGAGACTAAAAAGGACTGCAGATGCTGTTGGATTCTGACCTCCCTGCATTCGAAGCGGATTTTCTGGAGCTACAGAAGCCCAATTGGCGCGCTCTCAACGGCGTTGGAAAGTAGACATCCTGGGCTTTCCAGCAATATATAATAGTCCATACTTTGCCCAAGATTTGATGGCCCAAACCGGCGTTCAAAGTCACCTCAAGGAATCCCAGCGTTAAACGCTGGAACTGGCACCCAAATGGGAGTTAAACGCCCAAACTGGCACCAAAGCTGGCGTTTAACTCCAAGAAGAGTCTCTACACGAAATTGCTTCATTGCTCAGCCCAAGCACACACCAAGTGGGCCCGGAAGAGGATTTTTATGTCATTTACTCATTTCTGTACACCCTAGGCTACTAGTTTCTTATAAGTAGGACCTTTTACTATTGTATAAAAAAAAATCTTTTGATCACTTTTAGATCTCTAGATCATCTTTGGACATTCTAGTTCTTAGATCATTGGGAGGCTGGCCATTCGGCCATGCCTAGACCTTGTTCTTATGTATTTTCAACGGTGGAGTTTCTACACACCATAGATTAAGGTGTGGAGCTCTGCTGTACCTCGAGTATTAATGCAATTACTATTGTTCTTTCATTCAAATTCCGCTTGTTCTTTATCCAAGATATCACTTGTTCTTCAACATGATGAAGGTGATGATTGACGCCCATCACCATTCTCACTCATGAACAAAGTGACTGACAACCACTCTTGTTCTACAAGCATTTGAGGCTTGGTGAATATCTCTTGGATTCCTGATTGCACGATGCATGGTTGATCGCCTGACAACCGAGTGCTCGCCTGACAAACGAGCCAACCATTCCGTGAGATCAGAGTCTTCGTGGTATAGGCAAGAACTGATGGCAGCATTCAAGAGAATCCGGAAGGTCTAACCTTGTCTGTGGTATTCTGAGTAGGATTCAATGATTGAATGACTGTGACGTGCTTCAAACCTGTAACCTACTGGGCATTAGTGACAGACGCAAAAGAGTTATTCTATTCCGGTAGGGGAGGGAACCACACCGGTGATTGGCAGCACTGTGACAGAGTGTGTGCATTAGCTTTCACTGCGAGGATGGGAGGTAGCTGCTGACAACAGTGAGACCCTATACGAGCTTGCCATGGAAAGGAGTAAGAAGGGTTGGATGAAGACAGTAGGAAAGCAGAGAGACGGATGGGAAGGCATCTTCATACACTTGTCTGAAGCTCTTACACCAATGAATTACATAAGTATCACTATCTTTACCTTTATGTTATTTTCGTTCATCACCATATATATCTGAGTTTGCCTGACTAAGATTTACAAGATGACCATAGCTTGCTTCAATACTAACAATCTCCGTGGGATCGACCCTTACTCACGTAAGGTTTATTACTTGGACGACCCAGTGCACTTGCTGGTTAGTTGTGCGAAGTTGTGTAATGCCATGGTATTGAGCGCACCAAGTTTTTGGAGCCATTACCAGGGATTATGAGAGTTGTGAAAAAGTATAGTTCACAATTTCGCGCACCATTGGTTTTAGCTTAATTTCACTCATTTTCTCTAAATATACAAGTCCTTTTATGAGTTTTGTCTTCATGCATGAGAATACCAAGGAACATGTTGATTCTAGCCAAATTCATGCAAATGATTTAAGGAATAAATACATGAATGAGTATGAATGAATCTCATGAAATTTATTGCATGAATTGGTAAGACTTTGAAGCTATTTCCCTTGTTGATGATAGGTGATGAAACAAGAAAGCATGGAAGCAAGAATGAGGCAAGCTGGGCAAGGAGAAGAGAAGTACATGTTGGCGTTGCCAACTTGATGGAAGGCTGCGTTGTTGGGGGCAACGCCAGGCAGCCTTGGAAGAGAAGTTGGCGTTGCCAACTTGGTGAAAGGCTGCGTTGTTGGAGGCAACGCCAGGCAGTCTTGGAAGAGAAGTTGGCGTTGCCAACTTGAAGAAAAGGGTGCGTGTTTGAAGGCAACGCCCAGGCAAGCAAAGAGCTGAGCCAAGGAGAGCTCGAGGGCGTTGCCAACGTGGGAATGAAGAGGCGTTATTCAAGACAACGCAGGCTAACAACGCTGAGTGGAAAGCTTGGCCCAGGAAAAGGAGATGCACGTTGCCAACGCCAAGTTATGAAGGCGTGTTCCTTGGCAACGTAGCAAGCAACTTTGGCATCAAATGGGGAGCTCGAGCACGTTGTTGAGCTAGGAACCATGGGCGTGTTCCTTGGCAACGCATGCAAGCTAGGAGTATGGCACACGAGGGCGTTGCCAACGCCAATCAAGTTGCCAACGCCAAGCCTTGGTGCCAACCACGTTGCCAACGCCAGGAAGGGTGCCAACCACGTTGCCAACGCCAGCTTCTATAGGCGTGTTCAATGGCAACGTGGGAAGCAATGTCTGGAGCTAGGAAAGAGCATCGAGCACGTTGCCAACTCAAGAAAGCATTGGCGTGTTTGGCAACAACGCCAGGAAGCTTTGGATGGTGAAGAATGGAGGTAGCACGTTGCTAACTTGGAAATACAAAGGCGTGTTTGCCAAAAACGCCCGCGATTTTAGCAGCCTGACCATGTCCCCTTCAATGGAAGATATCTTGAGCTACAGAGATCCAAACTGAATGCTTCCAGTTGCGTTGGAAAGCTAACATTCAGAGCTTTCCAACCATATATAATAGTCTATGGTGGAGCACAAAATTGAAGCCAAATCAGAGTCATCTTTAGGCCCTAAAAACAAGAACATGAAGTTGAAATTCAAGAAGGCTAGAAGATGAGCCCTGGAGGGGGCACGGGCACGTTGCCAACGTGCTAGCAAGGAGGCGTGTTTGGCAACAACGCCAGCCTCATGTCTCTGCTTTGGGAGGCTAGGCACGAGCACGTTGCCAACTTGGGGCGATGGGTGCGTTTTTGGCAACAACTTGGCAGCTTGACCTTACCTTCTTTGAGGAAGCATAAATTGAGCTAGGAAGGTCCAATTGAGGTGATTTCAGTGGCATTGGAAAATAGACATCAAGAGCTTTCCAATGATGTATAATAGTCCATATTGAAGCAGAAGGTTGACACTCAAATTCTGGGCTACATTTAGCATGAAAGTAGAGCTAAGAAGAGGAAGAGCAAGTTGTTAGCAACAACTTAGGCTAGCAACGCCCAAGTCTCAAAACTTACTCCAGGAAAACACCAACCACGTTGCCAACGTGCATTAAGCCTGGAGTTATTGCCAATAACGCCCCTCAATGGGCCAGAATGGTTGCCAACTTGCTCTGCTTCCCCTATTCCTCACAAAGGCCAGCAATTTCTTCAATTGAACCAAGAATTCAACAATGAGAAAGCCCACATTGCTAACCCAAATTGAAGATCTCTGAAGAAGTTTTGGGAGTAGTATAAATAGAAGAGATTGGTGTACTTGTAAAGGACTTTTTGACACTTAGACTTTTTAGACTCTTAGCACTTTTATTTGGAGAACTCTTTAGTACTTCCGGGAGGATACCCGGAGAGCATTTTTGGTTCTTCTTGGAACTTCTCTTCTTCATTTCTTAAGCTTTAAGCATTTCCTTATTCTTCTTCATCCTTCTTTGCATTTTAGTTAAATTTTGGTTTATGGCAATTGTTGTTGAAATTGGAGCGATGACTCACTAAACCCCACTTTCATTAGGGGGAAGAGCTCTGCTTGTTGGAATGCATTGGTGAACTCATCTTTTCCTCCTCAATTATAGTGGTTGATCTAAAGAGGGAACTCTTGTTCTTCAAAGATTCAACCACCATCGAGAGAGGGGTTAATCTATATGAATTATGTGGTGAATTTGAGGAATGAGCCACATAATTCAGTTTAGAGTTCATCCTTTCATGATTTCTTTAATCAATACACCTTGGTTAGTATGTGAGATGTAACTCTCCTTGGTTGAGATTATGGGAGTTGTGTGGCTGGATTAAATTTGAGCTTCATCTCTTCTCATGAACAATTAGATCACGAGAGTGGCAATTGGTTATGTTGAGAGAAATTGAATCACCAAGAGATTGGGATTCAATTACCCATTTGCCATGGATCTATACCCATGATTGAGAAGGATTTGACTAACATCAATTCATGAAAACTAGCATCTCTGATCCCTAATGATTCTCTCTATCATTAACTCTCATTTCTTTTGCTCTTAGTGCTTGAATACTCATTGCCCAATTCCCTTCTACACTCTTGCAATTTATTATTCTTGTCATTTACATTCTGCTTCTTTATTTCTTGCTATTTACTCTTTTGCTCTTTAGAATTCAGCACTCTATTTTCATGCAATTTACTTTTGATGTCATTTAAGTTTCTTGCAATTTAAGTTTCCGTTATTTACTTTCACTTTATTTCTCTCTTCTAGTTCTTTACATTCTTTGCCATTTAAATTCTTGCAATTATGTCCAAAAATCAAATTGCTCATGAAATCAAAATTATGTTTGCTTGACTAAATCTATCATTTAACTAAAGTTGCTTAATCTACCAATCTCCGTGGGATCGACCTCACTCTTTGTGAGTTTTATTACTTGATACGATCCGGTATACTTGCCGGTTGTACGTGAAATCAAATTTTTACGTATCAACTCCCTTGTGCTCTTCTTTGACATCTTCCACCTCTTTGCAAGCTTCTTCAATTTCAACTTCTTCCTCTTGGTAGCTTTTTTCCAATTCAATCTCTTCTTCATTGCTCACCAAGGGCATGGGAGGTTGTGCTTCTTCTTCTTTAATCTCCATGTCAAGTCCAATGGGAGAGGATTCAAATGTAGATAAGAATTCATTAATGATTGAATCCATCTCTTGATCGTCCCCTTCAAAGTCTTCAACCATGATATGCCTTGGAGGTTGAAGAGCGGAAGATTAATGGTTTAGAAGTTATAATAAATTCTCGTTGCAAGTATATTTTCTAAACCAAGCAATCAACCTTTCTTACAAACGTTTGGTTGTCACAAGTAACAAACCCAATAAAATTTATAAACCGAAGTATTTATACCTTGGGTCGTCTTCTCAAGGAATTGCAGGAAAGTGTGTTTTACTATTGGTTAATGAAAACAGAGTTTTTGGGTTCTAAAAAGGTTTTGAACAAGAGAAATAGATTGCAAGAATTAATAGATTAATAACTAATAAAAGTCTTGGCAAGGTATGAAAACTGGAAGTCGTATCCTAGTTATCCTTATCAATGGTGATGAGAATTGTACTTTTGCGCCCACTAAGTCAACCTCTAACTATGAAGGTCAGTTAAGTGAACAAATTAATTTAATACCTAAAGTCCTAGTCAACTCCTTAAGGAAAGACTAGAGTTATAGGAATCTAAATTAATCAGCAAGAATAATAATTATCAATCACGATGAGTTTGATAACTCAAGAGTTACCAATTAATCAACCAAAGCCAATAGTAAATAATCTAAATTAAAAATAAGGACAAGCAATCATGAGTCTGAAATACCTCAAATTATATTTATTAAGAAAATCTTAACATGAAAAGTTCATAAGCCAAAAAAGCAACATAAGTAATACAAGCATTAAAGCATCTGGAAGTAAAAGTGAAATATAAAGTAAAAGGAATATTGAACCTGATGAAGAGTCGAAATCCTAAATCCTTTAAGAGGAATCCTAATCCTAAATCCTAGGAGAGAGGAGAGAACCCCTCTCTCTAAAAACTACATATAAAACCTAAAATTGTGAGTAATGATTGAATGATATGAAGTGATCTCCTGAGTCTCTGCATGTTCCCTGACTTTAATCTGTGTTTCTGGGCTGAAAACTGGGTTGAAATGCGGCCCAGAATCTGTGCCAGTGACTTCTGTAATTCTGCAGATCGCGCACGTCATGCGGCCGCGTTGTCCATGCGTTCGCGACACTCAGTGTTTCTCGTACCACGCGTGCGCGTCGTCCACGCATTCGCGTCATTCGTGCAGCTTCCAATCCGCGCGATCGCGTCAGGCACGCGAGCGCGTCACTGTGATTTCTTCCATTTCACGCGGTCACGTGAGTCATGCGACCGCGTGACTTCTCGCTGGTCATCTCCTCAATTCCTTGTGTTCCTTCCATTTTTGCACGCTTCCTCTTCATTTTCTAAGCCATTCCTGCCCTATGAAGCCTGAAACACTTAACACACATATCAAGGCATCGAATAGTAATAAGAGAGGATTAAGATTAGCTAAATTAAGACCAAAGAAGCATGTTTTCAATCATAGAACTAAACTAGGAAGGAATTGTATAATCATGCAAATCATATGAATAAGTGGGTGAAAAGCTTAATAAAACCACTTAATTAAATACAATATAAACCATAAAATAGTGGTTTATCAACCTCCCCACACTTAATCATTAGCATGTCCTCATGCTAAGCTCAAGAGAAGCTATAAAGGGGTGAAGAGGAATGGTAGAAAGTATGCAATGCAACCTATCTATGTGAATACAACTACATGCAAAATGTTTCTATCTACTTGGTGATGATTGGATTTTTGACGATTTAGAATTTCACTAATAAAATCTCGTTGTAAAGTATAGTTTATAAACCAACATTAATCCTTTCATACAAAAGATTGTTTGTCACAAGTAACAAACCCCTAAATTTATAAACCGAAGTATTGGACCTCGGGTCGTTCTCCCTAGGAAGTGCAATAAAGTGTCTTGTTATTGGTTATGAGTTATTTTGGGGTTTTGATAAGAGGCATGAAAGTAAATGACAATGAAAATAAACTAACAACTAACAAAGCTCTTGGCAAGATATGAGAACTAGAAATCCTATCCTAGTTACCTTTCTCAATTGTGATGAGAATTGTTCATTGCTACCACTTAGTTAACCTCTAACTATGGAGGGAAGTCAAGTGGATGAATCAATTTGATTCCTCAAGTCCTAATTAACTCCTAGAGGAATGACTAGCTTTAGAGGCATTCAAATCAATTAGCAATTTCTAATTATCAATCAACAAAGGAATTAGATAACTCAAGTGTCACTAGTTACTCTACCTAAGCCAAGAGGGACAAAACCTATACTATATCTAGAAGAGGCATTTCAACAAACACATAAAAGGCAATGAAAGTAAACAACATAAATTGCAAGAATTAAAGAGATATCTAACTACAAAGGCAAGAGATCAACAATAGAAAAGCAATGAAGAACAAGTATTATGAATTAGCTCTTATTGAATTGAAAGAAAATGGAAGTAGCAATAGTAGATCTACAACAAAGTATAAGAACAATATAAAGGAAATTACAACAAAGGAGTAGAAGAATGATGAATGTAACAACAAAGAATTGGGAAGTAGAAGTAGAAGAGAACATGAAATTAAAACCTAGATCTAAGAACTAGACCTAGTCCTAATCCTAATTCTAGAGAGAAGTGAGAGCTTCTCTCTCTAAACTAAACTAATCCTAAGTATACTATATGCTAGACTTAGATTGATTGATTGATTCCTTCATTGATTGATGCCTTCCCCTTAATCCTTCATCCTTTTATTCCTTTCTCCTAGCAATTGGCGCCAAATTGGGTTCAGAAACCCTCTCAAATCGCCAGGCACGTGTTGCATTAATGAAGTCATGTGCTGTCATCGACGCGTGCGCGCACGGTACGCGTGCGTGTCCCTGGCCAATTCTGCAATGTGCGCGCGAGCGCCTTGTGCGCGTGCGCGTGCATGGTCGAGATCAATTTCTTTGGCTTTTGTGCTTCTCTCCACTTGCATGATTTCTTCCTTGCTCCCTTGATCCATGACTGGCCTATTTCAACCTGAGATTACTAGCAAACATATCAAGGCATCTTATGGAATCAAAGAAAAACTAGAATTCATCAAAATAAGGCTTAAAAAGCATGTTTTTACACTTAAGCACAATTACGGGAGAGATTAGAAAACCATGCCAATTCATAGGTTAAATGCGAGAAAAGGTTATCAAAATACTCTAAATTCAATACAAGATAAACCCTAAAAATGGGGTTTATCACTTGGTTAAAAGTAAATAAGTTCTCCAAGACAAATATGAATCAAATTCCACTAATTCAAATTACACAATAAAAGACAAGTAAACTTGTAAAAAGATAGCTCATGAAAGCATGGAACATAAAATCAAGCATTAAATCCTCACTGGTAGTGTATATGCACTCTAATCTCTCAAGTGTCTAGGGTCAATCACTCAATTCTCTAGTTATACTTTCTAAACTTTGTTCTTCATCTAACCAATCAACAAATAATTAATGTACCCATGCAAACATCATGAGGTCTTTTCAAGGTGTAATGGGACCAAGGCAAGGGTGAGGATATATGTATGGCTAAGTGAGCTATAAATTGAATCTGTGAGTAACCTGGGCTATCACCTAACATACATACATTCTATATAACTTCCAAAATCATGCCTAGCTACCCATAATTCCTACTTTTGTATCACATACTCATGTATCAACTATTCTTTTAATTTGTGTCACATATGCATTGATCTTTTATTAACTTAACATTGGGGTAATTTTGTCCCCTTATTTATTTATTTATATTATATATTTTTTTGTTTCTTTTTCTCTTTTTTTTCTTTTTTTATAGATACATAAAAACTAAAATAACATATCAATGCATATGGAATTTTTAATTTTCTGTTTTACATGAGTAGATACCCAAATTTCCCAATATTCAGAATTAGAAACATGATACATTCATTTATTAACCCATGTTCCCACAGTTTTCCCACACTTAGTTGATGCACAACCTCTATCTTAAGCTAACCAAAGATTCAATTGGGATATTTAATTTGTTTTTCTGCTTAAGGCTAGTGATGTGGTTATAGAACAGAAGGGGATTAAAAAGCTCAAAGTGGCTAACAAGGGTGACATAGGCTTATTTGGGATAAGTGAGCAAAAACAAGTAATGGCCTCAATCATATGCAAGCATGTAAATACACTAAATATTGGACATATAGATTGGAACAAAATGTAGATTGCAATTATAGAGAAGGAAACACACAAGAATAAAAATTTATGGTTAAATAATGTAACCATATAAATAAGCTCAAAATCTCGCAGGTTGTGTGTTCTTTTGGCTCAAAGACCATGTTCCAAATACAACTTCAAACAAATTTAACACATGAAAAATTTTAGTTTTTAATTTAAATTAGTGAAAATTTTCAAAAATAGGGTATTAAAAAGAAACTTATTATTTTTCAACCAAGTAGTACTTAAATGCAAACAATCAACTACACATGCAATCTATTATGCAATGCAACAATGAAAAGAAAATAGAATATTGGTGTTGAGAAGAGAATAACTAACCCATGGAGATCGGTATCGACCTCCCCACACTTAAAGATTGCACCGTCCTCGGTGCATACTAAGATGTACAAGTGGACGGGCTGCTCCAACTGATGTCTTTCTCTATGGATTATGCAGATTGACTTGCCTGTCTCCCCATTAAGAAGTTCTTCCTTTCTCTTCATGGTGGCCTTCCTGAAAAAAGAGAAATAGAAAGGAAAGTAACCCAAAAATAAAGATAAGAACATAAATAAAATATGGGTGTTAATGCCAAATAATAAAGGTCTCAATTACATGGTAGCTACAACATGCAAGTGAGAAAATAATAAAAGCACATGGCATATCAATAGTGCAAAAAGTTGCAACAATGGAAAAGAGAGTGTGGGTAATGCAAGATAGTGTAAGTGCATATCAATGCAAAAGGAATATCAGTATTATAAAAATTAGCATTGACTTATGAATAATAATACCCAAACAGAATAAAACAAGTCATGAAGCACCAGAATAATTCAAGAAAAGATGCAATAGTTGAAGAAGAAAATTTTAACACCAATGGAAAAGAAAAAGAAAGTAAGAAAAGAGGAAGAAAGAAATAAGAAGGAAAGAAAAGATTTAGATATGGGGAAGAAAAAGATATGATATTTGGCTGATTTGGATAAGCTGTGCGCCGTTTGTGATGCAGACGCGTGAGTGACGCGTTCGCGCGAATAGCGCTTCTATGAAATGATGCGGACACGTCATCCATGCGATCGCGTGGGTCGTTTTGTGCCATTAGCGTGAGGGCAGCCTCACGGTCGCGCAACTCTCTGTTTGAAACTCATATTGCCAAATCTTTGGGTGACACCGTGTCGCGTGGTTGACGCGATCACGTGGATGGCCTAAATTTGAAAATGGCGCGGACGCGTGGGGCACGCGTACGCGTGGCAGGGCTTGTGCGGCTAGCACAGGTTCAGCCCAGCTCCAGCGCAACTTTCGGCAATACACCCTTTTTACGTCAATTTTGAGGCACGCGTTCGCGTGGGTGACGCGGACGCATGGGAGGCATTTTTCCCACATGACGCAGACGCGTCAGCGACGCGGTCGCGTGGACCAATTTGTGCTAAAGGCACGCATCCAGCCACACTCTCGCATGACTCTCAGGTCAATTTATTTTCTTCCCAACGCACCTATGACGCGGACGCGTCGGCGACGCTGTCGCGTCGCGTGCGATTTTTTTTATGCATTATGCAGAATGCAATGAATGTTATGCGAAATTTCAGGTTCAATCAAAACTCAAAAATAGAATAAAATTTAAACTAAAAAAGGAACGATCATACCATGGTGGGTTGTCTCCCACCTAGCACTTTTAGTTAAAGTCCTTAAGTTGGACATTCTGGTGAGCTCCTTGTTATGGTGGCTTGTGCTTGTATTCATCCAAGAATCTCCACCAATGTTTGGAATTTCCACAGCCTCCGAGATCCCAAACTAGGGGCAGAAAGCCTTCAAGTAAGTTAAAGCAAGTGACAAGGCCCCAAGAGTGTTGATTGCCATAATGAATTTTGGGGTCCCAAATCTTGCTTTTGCACCCGTCTTCTTGTTGATCGTTATGATTCCATCCGGGTAGCAAGCAATCTGAATTCTCACTAAAGCGGCCAAACAACTTCCTAGACCCATTCAGTTGAGCATTACACCAATCCGTGCATTTAAACCTTGAGCACACAACCATGTTGAACCTTACTTGACAACTTCTACCACTGACCATCTCCCTCTTATGCTTAATGCCACAAAGTGCTCTAAGCTGACTATCTGTCTCAAGTAAAGCATATTCAAGTGAGCTAATTAAGCTTAGAGATGAGAGATTTACCCACTTGAATAAAGGAATGGACGGTGATGGCTTTGGGGGAGAGGTATCCAACAACTTTGGCAAGGTCATTTTCAGCTATATTCCCTTGGGCTCTTCTTTGACAACTTCCACCTCCTTGCAAGCTTCTTCAATATCAACCTCTTCCTCTTGGTAGCTTTCTTCTAATTTGATCTCTTCTTCACTGCTCACCAAGGGCATGGGGGGTTGTGCTTCTTCTTTTTTAATCTCCATGTCAAGTTCAATGGGAGAGGATTCAATGGTAGATAAGAATTCAGCAATGATGGAATCCATCTCTTTATTATCCCCTTCAAAGTCTTCAATCATAAGATGCCTTGGAGGTTGTACACCTTCCTCAACATCAGTTTCAAACGTCTTTGAAGGAGGCTCTATAACTTGACTTTCCCATGGCGGTTCTGCATCTCCTAAGTCTTCAACCACTTCCTTCTCTTTAGTAATTACTGCTTTGTCCAGTTGTTTAAGTATAAAATTGTACTCATCCTTGATAATTTCCTTTTCAACTATTCCTTCATCTTCATGTTCAAAATCCTCCTTATTGTCATCCTTCACTAGTTCTTCAACTGCGCCTTCAACTTCAAGGGTCTCTACTACCTTCACCTTTAGTGCCTCCTCTAGCTCCTTATGAAGTTTGGATTCGCGAAGATAATCCTCGCTCTCTTGTTTCATGTCAATAGTATCATTGGGATCATGTTGCTCTTGGGTTGATGGATGTGGGTGCTCTTCCATGGATGGTGGTGATGGGATGGGTGGATCATTATGTGGTTGAGATGGAAGTGCATTGGAGCTTGAGGGTTGAATATTGGGGGTAGAGAGTCGGTCCATGCGGGATATAAGTGCTTGAAGAGTAGAGGTGAGACTAGTGATAGAGGCAAGTGTGCTCTCCATGGAGGTTTGGGGTGGGTAGGAGGGTTCATTTGTTGGCAGAAAAGGCTCATAACACGGAGGTGGTTCCTCTTGATAAGGATATGGAGATAGTGTATATTGAGGTGGTGGTTCTAAGTATAGCTTATAAGGTGGTTGGTATGGTGGATACGGATTAGGGTCATATGGAGGTGTTTGGTGGAAAGGGATTTGTGAGTATGGTGGTCCAAAGTCATGTTGAGGAGGGGGTTCATAGGCATGTGGTGGTGGTTGTTGATAATCAAAAGAGCGCTCACCATAGCCATTGCCTTGATATGCATCACAGAATGGTTGTTGATAGTCCATTGGAGGTGGTTGTTGCCATGAGGGTTGATCAAATCCTTGTGGCTCCTCCCATCTTTGATTCTTCCAGCCTTGATGCCTGTTCTCATTATAGTTCCCATTCCTAACAACAATATTGGAATCAAACTTGAAGCCAAATGGGTGAGAATTCATAGTAGTAGGAGAGAATAAAAACAAAAACTAACAAAAAGAAAATATTTTGAAAAAGATATGATTTTTGAAAAAGATAGGAAAATATTTTGAAAAAGATATGATTTTTTTTTGAAAAAATATTTAGAATAACCAATAATAAGGCACACGTTTGCAATTCCCCGGCAACGGCGCCATTTTGAAGAGCGAAAGATTGATCGTTTAGAAGTTATAATAAATTCTCGTTGCAAGTATAGTTTCTAAACCAAGCAATCAACCTTTCTTACAAACGTTTGGTTGTCACAAGTAACAAACCCAATAAAATTTATAAACCGAAGTATTTATACCTTGGGTCGTCTTCTCAAGGAATTGCAGGGAAGTGTGTTTTACTATTGGTTAATGAAAACAGAGTTTTTGGGTTCTAAAAAGGTTTTGAACAAGAGAAATAGATTGCAAGAATTAATAGATTAATAACTAATAAAAGTCTTGGCAAGGTATGAAAAATGGAAGTCGTATCCTAGTTATCCTTATCAATGGTGATGAGAATTGTACTTTTGCGCCCACTAAGTCAACCTCTAACTATGAAGGTCAGTTAAGTGGACAAATTAATTTAACACCTAAAGTCCTAGTCAACTCCTTAAGGAAAGACTAGAGTTATAGGAATCTAAATTAATCAGCAAGAATAATAATTATCAATCACGATGAGTTTGATAACTCAAGAATTACCAATTAATCAACCAAAGCCAATAGTAAATAATCTAAATTAAAAATAAGGACAAGCAATCATGAGTCTGAAATACCTCAAATTATATTTATTAAGAAAATCCTAACATGAAAAGTTCATAAGCCAAATAGGCAACATAAGTAATACAAACATTAAAGCATCTGGAAGTAAAAGAGAAATATAAAGTAAAAGGAATACTGAACCTGATGAAGAGTCGAAATCCTAAATCCTTTAAGAGGAATCCTAATCCTAAATCCTAGGAGAGAGGAGAGAACCTCTCTCTCTAAGAACTACATCTAAAACCTAAAATTGTGAGTAATGATTGAATGATATGAAGTGATCTCCTGAGTCTCTGCATGTTCCCTAACTTTAATCTGTGTTTCTGGACTGAAAACTGGGTTGAAATGCGGCCCAGAATCTGTGCCAACGACTTCTGTAATTCTGCAGATCGCGCACGTCACGCGGCCGCGTCGTCCACGCGTTCGCGTCACTAAGCATTTCTCGTACCACGCGTGCACGTCGTCCACGCATTCGCATCGTTCGTATAGCTTCCAATCCACGTGGTCGCGTCAAGCACGCGAGCGCGTCACTATGATTTCTTCCATTTCGCGCGGTCGCGTGAGCCATGCGACCGCGTGACTTCTCGCTGGTCATCTCCTCAATTCCTTGTGTTCCTTCCATTTTTGCACGCTTTCTCTTCATTTTCTAAGCCATTCCTGCCCTATGAAGCCTGAAACACTTAACACACAGATCAAGACGTCGAATGGTAATAAGAGAGGATTAAGATTAGCTAAATTAAGACCAAAGAAGCATGTTTTCAATCATAGAACTAAACTAGGAAGGAATTGTAAAATGATGCAAATCATATGAATAAGTGGGTGAAAAGCTTGATAAAACCACTCAATTAAATACAATATAAACTATAAAATAGTGGTTTATCAGAGGTTGTACACCCTCCTCAACATCAAATTCAAACTCCTTAGAAGGGGGCTCTGTGACTTGAGTTTCCCATGGAGGTTCCGCATCTCCTAAGTCTTCAACCACTTCTTCCTCTTTAAAGGCAGGCGTAGCTTCTTCCAATTGTTCCAATACAAAATCGTGCTGCTCACTGTCCACCAAAGTTTCTAACTTCTCTTTCATGCCACGTTCTTCAGTAGATTCTCCACATGAAGCCATGGGGGTTCCTTGAATGTCCGAACGTCGGGAAGGTAATCGATTCATCGCTTGATCTAGTTGGCGAAGGGTTGCATGAAATTTTACCACTGTTTTCTTGAGCCGATCCCTTGATTCATGTTGTGCTCGGCTATCATAAGTAGGATCATAGTGCTCCTGGATTGATGGATATGAAGATGGTGTATATTGATGTGGTAGTTCTTGGGAGTAATTAGGGTGGAATTGGGTGGTTCTATATATTGTTTATACGGTTCATAGGGTGGTTGGTATGGTGGATATGGGTTAAGGTCATATGGAGGTGAATGGTAGAAAAGGGCTTGTGAGTATGGTGGTCCAAAGCTATGTTGATGAGGGGGTTCATAGGCATATGGTGGTGGTGGTTGATAACCAAAAGAGTGCTCATCATAGCCATTGCCTTGATATGCATCACAGAATGGTTGTTGATAGTCCATTTGAGGTGGTTGTTGCCATAAGGGTTGACCAAATTCTTGTGACTCCTCCCATCTTTGATTGTCCCAACCTTGATGTATGTTCTCATTGTAATCTCATCTACCTGCAACATAATTGTAACCAGACTCATAGCCAAAGTTGTGAGAGTTCATAGTAGTAGGAGAAAATAAAAACAAAAACAAACAAAAAGAAAATATTTTGGAAAAGATATGATTTTTGAAAAAAAAAGATAAGAATCCAACTAAATTTTTTTCAAATTTTCATGTTTTTATCCATCCTTTCTTGCATAAACATGTTACAAATTCTCATTTTTCAATTTCAATTTCAAAAAAATCCGAATCCTAAAAAAAATCTTTCTTCAATTTCTTTTCAAATCTTTTTCAAAATTCATATATCTTTTTAATTTCCTTTCAAATCTTTTTCAATACTAATCTATCTTTCTAATATCTTTTTAAATCTTTTTCAACTAATCATACTACCTTTTCAAATTTAGATTTATCTTTTTCAAAACTCTCTCATATATTTTCAAATTTAAAATTACATCTTTTGCATATCATACTTATCTTTTCTAAAATCATATCTTCTATCATATCTTTTTCTTCAAAATTTCGCCCACCCCTCCCTTTTAAATTCACATTCGGCCTCCCCCTCTCCTCCACCATTCGAATTTGACTCTCCTCCTATTCCTCTCCTTTCCTTTCTTTTACTTGAAAACAAGCAAACCTCTAAGTTTGGTGTGTTTTTTTGTGATCACTGGGCTAAGATTCACCAAGATCATGGCTCCTAAGTGAAAACAAACCACTCCAAGAGGTAAAAAAGAGAACATTCCAAAACCACTTTGGAATCAAGAGAGGTTCTTAACCAAAGAACATGCAGACTATTACCACAAAATAATGGGTCTAAGATCAGTGATCCTGGAAGTTAAATTCGATCTGAAAGAAGACGAATATCCAGAGATCCAAGAGCAAATTCGAAATAGGTGCTGGGAAATTCTAGCTAATCCTGAGACAAAGGTGGGTAGAAATATGGTTTAGAAATTTTACTCAAATCTGTGGCAAGCAGATAAGTAGAGAATGACTGGAATCACCTTCTATACCTTTCGAACTATGGTCAGAGGGAAGATTATTTACTTCGACCTGGACGGAATAAGAGAGGTCTTCAAGCTGCCTCAACTACAAGAAGATCCAGAATCCTTTAATAGGAGAATAGTGAAAGTAGATAGGCACCTGAGTCAAGTTCTAGAGGACATATGAATCCTTGGAGCCAAGTTGATAACCAACACAAAGGGTGTCCCAAATCAACTCAAGAGAGGGGATCTCAAACCAGTTCCTAGAGGTTGGCTGGATTTCATTGGGCATTCCATACTGCCCACCAGTAACCACTCTGAGGTCACTGTCAAAAGAGCAGTGATGGTCCATTGCATTATGCTGGGAAACGAAGTGGAGGTTCATCATCTGATTTCTTCTGAGCTTTACGTAATTGCAAACAAGAACTCCACTGAAGCCAAATTGGCCTACCTAAACTTGATTTTTCTGCTATGTAAAGATGCTGGGGTAAAGATGGGAGTAGATGAGTATATCCCAGTCGACCACCCAATCACAAAAAAGTCAATGGAAGGACAACAAGTGCAAGATAACTCCATCAAAAGGAAGGCGCAGGAGTTCTTCCCAGAAATCCCTCAGATTGACTACTGGACCCACCTAGAAGCATCTGTCACCAAGTTGCAAGAAGCTATGGATCAACTTAAGGAAGAACAGCAAAATCAAAATAGCATGCTTTGCAAACTGCAAGGAACAGGAGAAGCAAGGGGCATGAGCTACAGGAGCTAAAGCGCCAGAAGCTGTCTCTTGAAGGACCAGACACCCCACAGATTGAAGGAGCATCCATCTCCCAAAATAAAGATTGTTGAGTCCTAATCTTAACTCTGTGATAACTTCTGCTATTAGAGATTTACCTTAGGAGTCACATGAATAGTAGTAATTAGTATTTTTAATTTTAATTTTATTTTTATTTTTACCATCTCCAAGTAAGCTATAATTTAATTTTCTCATCATCATTGAACGTGAATAAAATAGCAGATTTTTTAGAATAAGGAGGCAATTTTGTTTTTCGAGTTCTTAATAAGAAAAATTCAAATTATTTATATGTGGTGGCAATACTCTTTGTTTCTGAATGAATGCTTGAACAGTGTATAATTTTGATAGTGAAGTTTATAAATGTTAAAATTGTTGGCTCTTGAAAGAATAATGAACAAAGAAAAATGTTATTGATGATCCGAAAAAGCATGAAATTGATTCTTGAAGCAAGAAAAAGTAGTGAAAAAAAAGAGAAGAAAAAAAGAAAAAGCCAATAGCCCTTTAAACCAAAAGGCAAGGGTAAAAAGGATCCAAGGCTTTGAGCATTAATGGATAGGTGGGCCTAAAAGAATAAAATCCTGGCCTAAGCGACTAAATCAAGCTCTCCCTAACCATGTGCTTGTGTCATGAAGGCCCAAGTGTAAAGCTAGAGACTGAGTGGTTAAAGTCGTGATCCAAAGCAAAAGAGTGTGCTTAAGAACTCTGGAGACCTCTAACTGGGGACTTTAGCAAAGCTAAGTCACAATCTGAAAGGGTTCACCCAGTTACGTGTCTGTGACATTTATGTATCCGGTGGTAACACTGGAAAACAAAGTGCTTAGGGTCACGGCCAAGACTCATAAAGTAGCTGTGTTCAAGAATCAACATACTAAACTAGGAGAATCAATAACACTATCTGAATTCTGAGTTCCTATAGATGCCAATCATTCTGAACTTCAAAGGATAAATTAAGATGCTAAAACTGTTTAGAAACCAAAAAGCTACTAGCCCCGCTCATCTAATGAGAATTTGAGCTTCATATAAAACTCTGAGAAGTTATTGCCTCTTGATTTTCTTTCTATCCTATTTAAGTTTGGTGTTGTGATGAGCGGATATTTTATACGCTTTTGGGGGTATTTTCATATAGTTTTTAGTAGGATCTAGCTACTTTTTAGTATATTTTTATTAGTTTTTATGCAAAAATCATATTTCTGGACTTTACTATGAGTTTGTGTGTTTTTCTGTAATTTCAGGCATTTTCTAGCTGAAATTGAGGGACCTGAGCAAAAATCTTATTCAGAGGCTGAAAAAGGACTGCTGATGCTGTTGGATTCTGACCTCCCTGCACTCAAAATGAATTTTTTGGAGCTACAGAAGTCAAAATGGCTCGCTCTCAATTGCATTGGAAAGTAGACATCCAGGACTTTCCAGAAATATATAATAGTCCATACTTTGCCTCCGTTGTGATGATGCAAACTGGCGTTTAACACCAACTTTCTACCCTATTCTGGCATTAAACGCCAGAAACAGGATAGAAGCTGAAGTTAAACGCCCAAACTAGCACAAAAGCTGGAGTTAAATGCAAGGAATAGCCTCTACACATGAAAGCTTCATTGCTCAACCCAAACACACACCAAGTGGGCCCCGGAAGTGGATTTCCGCACTATCTATCTTAGCTTACTCATTTTCTGTAAACCTAAGTTACTAATTGAGTATAAAAATTACTTTAAGAGATTCATTTTGTACCTCATGACATTTTACATCTAAATTTGTATTTCCAACGGCATGAGTCTCTAAACTCCATAGTTGGGGGTGAGGAACTCTGCTGTGTCTCGATGGATTAATACAATTACCTTTGTTTTCTATTCAATCACGCTGGATTCTATTCTAAGATATTCACTCGCACTTAAACATGATGAATGTGATGATCCGTGACACTAATCACCATTCTCAACCTATGAACGCGTGCCTGACAACCACTTCCGTTCTACCTTAGATTGAGTGTTTATCTCTTGGGTTCCTAGTTCACGAGTTTGACTGCCTCTCCTGACAACAGAGCGTTCAATCCATGAATCCAGAGTCCTCGTGGTATAAGCTAGAATCAATTGGCAGTCTTCTTGAGATCCAAAAAGTCTAAACCTTGTCTGTGGTATTCCAAGTAGGATCTAGGATGGGATGACTGTTAAGAGCTTCAAACTCACGAACGTTGGGCGTAGTGACAGACGCAAAAGGATCACTAGATCCTATTCCAACACAAGTGAGAACCGACAGATGATTAGTCATGTACATGGACCATTTTCACTGAGAGGATGGATGGTAGCCATTGACAACGGTGATCCACCAACATACAGCTTGCCATGGAAGAAGTCTTGCGTGCATGAAGAAGAAGACAGTAGGAAAGCAAAGATTCAGAAGACAGAGCATCTCCAAAACTCCAACCCATTCTCCATTACTGCATAACAAGTAATTATTTCATGTTCTTTTATTTTTCGCAATTAAAACTAAGAACCCTTATTGATATCCTGACTAAGAACAATAAGATAACTATAGCTTGCTTCAAGCCGGCAATCTCCATGGGATCAACCCTTACTCACGTAAGGTATTATTTGGACGACCCAGTGCACTTGCTGATTAGTTGTACGAGTTGTAAAAAGTGTGATTTACAATTTCGTGCACCACCCCACTATCATTGTCATTGCGATATATAAATAATATAATGTGACAAATTAATATTAATTATGTACCTATTAAAAACCGAGAATGGTGGCCTGGCCTGGTGGTTGATTGAGAAGTTAATCCCTAATGCACGAGAAACTGGCAAATTATGTCCCAAGGTAACTATCATAGGATAGGCATATATATATATATATATATATATATATATATATATATATATATATATATATATATATATACTCGTTTGGTCAAGAAATCAAAATATATATAGCTGACAAAAGAAGACCCATATAGTTTTCCAAACTAGCACAGTTTAAACACAGGATAAATACATCTAGCTAAACACTTGGAAGGTTTAAGATTAATTATGTGATTTTTTTTTAAATGAAAGTAAAAATTTGAAAAGAAAATTCACCTCAAACACTTGTTTTAATTACCAAAGAAGTGTAGCAAATCTACAAACATTTATATTCAGGCTAATACAACAAAATCATCATTCAAATTGAGTTCCCCTCTATGAGCAGACCGAAATTACATAATAAATAAAGACTATAAAAAAGGTGACGATAGGAAAGGCATCTATCTAATTGTCTAGTAAGAGAAATAAAATGTTTTGTCCCTTTTCTTAAATGCCAACTAAATAACATAGCTAACTAAAAGTAATCACTTTTGTGATTAATCTATAAGAATTCAATTTTGTTATCCTGTGTCAACTAAATAGTAGACCTAACTAAGTTCTTTAACAGTTTTTTAGGATCTCATAAGGACATGGATAATTAATTATAATGCAAGCACAAAATAAAAAATTAGTATAGGATCAACGGATGGTCAACCCCTTAAACAACTTAAATAAAATCTAAATTCAAAACCTAACTAATAAATAACCAATTAAAGACCTAAATCAACTAATAATATTACATCAAATTAATTACCACATTGAGGTTCAACGGATGGACTATACCTGCACAACGACGATGACGATGATGATAGCTAACGCGGAAAGCAGAGATAGCAATAACGAGCAGCGATGGTTCAGATATGGATCGAAATCAGTAAGAGTTGAGAAATTGAAGAACACAATAGCTAACGCCGCAAGCAGAGACAATAACGAGCAGCGATAATTTAGATATGGATCAAAATCAGTAAGAGTTAAGAAATTAAAGAACTCCTTAAATAGAAAAAAAATTAAGAAGAGAGAAAATGCTTATCAAAGTGGAGAGTGAAATTCAGAAATTGTATCTGAAGGCGGAGCAAGAGATGATGAAGGAGGAGCGAGAGGTGTTTCACAGCGTGAGAAGGAGTGAGAACGATGGTTTCTACCTTCAGAGCATGAGCATTTGTTTATTTGGACTTTTAATTGACAATGGATAATACTTTTAATAATTTTTTTAAAAAATTAAATAAATAAATGTTACTTAATATTTAATTTTATGATAATTACTAACACCTTAATAAATGTTAAAGGAAAAATGTTATTAAATGTCTAAAATGTAGTAGTGAAACTTACTAATGCCTATTGTTTGGTTGCCATAGGAGGATCTGAAAACTTCTACAGGTTTTCATTCCTTTTGGATTAGTGATGAATTTAATTCTAGCTTACTTAAAATTGTCTTCAAATGGTTTGCTTTTTTTAAAATGGTTCTAATTTTAACTTATTTAAAATGCCCTTATTGTGTTTTGCTTCAGTTCTTACTTCTGAGTTCAAGTTTATATTTCTTTAATTTTCATGTTTATTAAGTATGGTTATATTAGCATAGGTGTATTGTGGTACTGTAATACTTTAATACAAACAAATAAAAAAATGTAACATTAATTTTAGCTATACTTTTTAAGTGTTATCATCAAAATATATAATCACCATAAGTCCATAATTATTGGAATAATAACTACCATAAAATTCACCTTAAAATATATATATTAGTTACATAATTTAAATCCTCTTATATTTATATTTTTGCAGGAGTGTATTTCCCAAAGCTATGTGAGAAGCACAAGATAAATCCTCACCATGCCATGGTTGAGCTAATGAGCTCAGGAGAAGCAGCTCCAAGACCTATTTCTAATCTCTCTTAAGAAATTTTATTAGCATCTGCCCCTTCTTTATAGTGATCATCATCATTCTTTTTCAATCTTCTCTTCAAGAGATGCTGTAAATTTTAATGGGTTGGGTTCGGATTTAAATATTGGTGTTGGTATAGAGTTTAGCATTAAGTATGTAACTAGTTATATATTTGTTATACAAATTTGTCAAATTTTAGAAATATTGTTGGTCCTCTTTTTGAGAGATGATATAAACTTCGATACAATAAGAAAAGTGTTGTTCTTGGTACTAGATACAAATTTTTCATTTGTTTGCTTTTTTTAAATGTAATTTGTTATGTATTAAATATATAAAAGAATTTTATTATTGTCTAATATTTTTAAAATAAGAGAAATAATAATATCACAACAGATTGAAGAAAGTCATTACAATTACAATTACTGCACGACAAATCATAAAGCGTATTAAATAAAACATTAATAAAGCCATATCTTTCTCCATTTTCACGCTTCTAAAGCGTGGCCATATCTTCCTCTATTGCCACGATTTAAAAGTGTAGCCATTGATAAACCACTATTTTATGGTTTATCTTGTGCTAAATTGAGTGGATTTTATCAATCTTTCATACATTTATTCATATGATTTGCATGTTTTACAATTCCTTCCCAGAATTTGTTCTATAATTGAAAACATGCTTCTTTGCCTTTTATTTTCTTTTATTTAATCCTCTCTTATTACCATTAGATGCCTTGATATGTGTGTTAAGTGATTTCAGGGATTACAGGGCAAGAATGGCTTAGAGGATTGAAAGGAAGCATGCAAAAGTGGAAGGAATACAAGAAGTTGAAGAAACTGCAAAGCTGTCAGCCTGACCCTGTCGCACTAAAATGACCATAACATGATCTATAGAGGTCCAAATGATGTGGTTTCACTTGCGTTGGAAAGCTAACGTCCGGAGCTTCGATTTGATATATAATTTGCCATAGTAACCATACAGATAGGCGACGCGAACGCGTCATCCACGCGGACACGTCGCATCTGCGAAAATCAGCGTGACAGATTTCGCAAACAGCGAATCCTGGGCTATTTCCGGCCCAGTTTCAAGCCCAGAAAACACAGATTAAAGGCTGCAAAGTGGAGGAATGTAGGAGACACTGCAGATCATGCTCTCATAATTCATAATTTTAGTTTTAGATGTAGTTTTTAGAGAGAGAGATTCTCTCCTCACTCTTAGGATTTAGGTAGGATTTTTAGAAATTAAGATTTAATTCGACTCTTCATCAGGTTCAATATTTCCTTTACTTTATATTTATCTCTTATCTTAGATACTTTAATGCTTTTATTGGTATTTGATTTGTGTTGCCCAATTGGCTTATGAATTTTTCATGTTAGAATTATACATTATTGAGATGTTTTTAGATTTATGATTTCAATTCAGCTTTCCACCTTTTTGGTCTTGGTTAAGAAATCAGTAACTCAGGAGTTATCTTAGCTCAACATAATTGATAACTGTTATCTTTGCTAATTGAATTGAACTTCAATAATCCTAACCTTTTTTTAGGAAATAAATAGGATTCGAAGGTCAAACTAATTAGTCCCTTGACTTTTCTTTGCTTTAGCAAAGGTTAACTAAATGGAATTAAGATTCAACTTTCATTATTATTGATAAGAATAACTAAGTCTGGACTTCCAATTTCTCATACCTTACCAAAGGGTTTGCTTTACAGTATTTATTTATTTTAATTGTCATTTGAATTACTTATCATACTTCTTCCTTATTTCCAAAACCCCCAATTTTACCTTTTTCATAACCAATAAGAAGAACATACCTCCCTGCAATTCCTTGAGAAGACGACCCGAAGTTTAAATACTCGGTTATCAATTTTAAAGGGGTTTGTTACTTGTGACAACCAAAACGTTTGTACGATGGGATTTCTGTTGGTTTAGAATCTATATCTACAACGTGACTATTTTTATAAAATTCTTTACTAGCAAAAATCCTAACGTCAAAATGGCGCCGTTGCCGGGGAATTGCAAACGTGTGCCTTATTATTGGTTATTGTAAATATTTTTTTTCAAAAAAAAAATTATTTTTCTTTTACTTGTTTACTTATTTTCTCTCTCTTCCCTCTTATTTCTGATAGCTATTATAAATTCTCACCCCTCTCGCTTTGAGTTTGGTTCTAATTTTGTTGCAAGGAATGGAAGCTATAACAGGAATATGCATCAAGGTCAAAGAAATCAAAGATGGACGGAGCCAAGACGATCTGATCAACCCTTTAGGCAACAACACCTTCCAAGATATCACACACAAAGACCATCCTACAATGCATACCAAGCTGATAGATGTGGTGGACCGCCTAGTAGCTACCAACAAGCCCCACCATATGCTCAGAGACCATCCTCACAACATAACTTTGAACCACCACACTCACAAGCCCTTTTCCACCATTCACCTCCACATGACCCCAATCCTTATTCACCACACCAACCACCATATGAACCATACCCAGAACCACCACCTCAATATACACCATCTCCATATCCCTATCAAGAGGAACCACCTCCGTGTTATGAACATTTTCTCCCAACAAATGAACCCTCCTATCCATCCCAAACCTCCATAGAAAGTAAACTTGTCTCTATCACTAGTCTCACCTCTACTCTTCAAGCACTTATATCCCACTTGGGCCAACCCTCTACACCCAATATTCAACCCTCAAGCTCCACTGCACTTCCATCTCAACCACATAATGATCCACCCATCCCATTACCACCATCCATAGAAGAGCACCCACATCCGTCAACCCAAGAGCAACATGATCCCAATGATACTATTGACATGGAACAAGAGAGAAGGGATCATCTTCGCGAATCCATACTTCATAAGGAGCTAGAGGAGGCACTAAAGGTAAAGGTAGTAGAGACCTTTGCAGATGAGGAGTAGTTGAAGGGAGTTATCATAGAAAAAAAGCCATCAAGGAGGATTTTGTGCTTGAAGGTGAAGAAAAAGTTGAAAAGAAAATCATCGAGGACGAATACGATTGCATACTTAAATACCTGGATCAAGAAAGAAATCGATTACCTTTCCGACGTTCGGACATTCAAAGAACCCCCATGGTTTCATGTGGGAAATCTGCTGAAAAATGTAGCAGGAAGGAGAAATTGGGCACTCCGGTGGATAGTGAGCAGCACGATTTGATATTGGAACAAGTGGAGGAAGCCAGAATTATTGAAGCAGAAGAGGAGGCAGTGGTTGAAGACTTAGGAGATGCTGAACCTCCATGGGAAAGTCAAGTTATAGAGCACCCTTCAAAGACGTTTGAAGCTGATGTTAAGGAGGGTGTACAATCTCCAAAGCATATCATAGTTGAAGACTTTGAAGGAGACGATCAAGAGATGGATTCAATCATTGATGAATTCTTATCTACACTTGAATCCTCTTCCACTGGACTTGATATGGAGTTTAAAGAAGATGAAACACAACATCCCATGCCCTTGGTGAAAAATGAAGAAGAGATTAAATTGGAAGCAATTCACCAAAAGGAAGAGGTTGATATTGAAGATTACACAGAGGTGGAAGATGTCGAAGAAGAGCACAGAGGAGTGGAGCTTGCACGTTCACTAGAAACACCTCCCCCTAAGTTGCCATCATCCTTCACAACATTCAAGTGGGTAAAATTTATAACCCTTAGCTTTCTAATTCCACTTGAATATGGGCTACTGGAGACGGATGGTCAACTTAGAGCTCTTTGTGGCATTAAGAGTAAGAAGAAGATGGTCAGTGATAAGATTTATCCTGCAAGGTTCAACATGGTTGTGTGCTCAACATTTAAACGCAAAGGTTGGTGTAGAGCTCAACTGAATGGGTCTAGGAAGTTGTCTAGCTGCTTCAGTGAGAATTTAGACTGTTTGCCACCCAGCTGGAACAATATTGCTCAATAAGAAGACGGGTGCAAAAGCAAGATTTGGGACCCCAGAATTCACTCTAGAAATCAACACTCTTGGGGCCTTGTCACTTGCTTTAACTTGATTGAAGGCTTTCTGCGCCTTGTTTGGGACACCGGAGGCTACTGGAACTCCAAACATTGGCGGAGATTTCTGGATGAGTTCAAGCACAAGCCGCCATAACAGGAAGCTCCTCAAATGTCCAACTTAAGGACTTTAACTAAAAGTGCTAGGTGGGAGACAACCCACCATGGTATGATCGTTCCTTTTTCATTTTTTTAGTTTTATTTGTTTTCAAGTTTTATTTTATTTTATTGTATTGAACCTGGAAGTTTTCATAACATTCATATTAGCATTGCATTCTGCATACTGCATTATTAAAAAAAAAAACACGCACGCAACGCGGCAGCGTCGCTGACGCGTACGCGTCACATGTGCGTTGTGAAGAAGAGAAATCGAATAGAGAGTCACGCTAGAGCGTGGCTGGAGGCATGCCGTGGCATAAATCGTCCCACGCGACCGCGTCACTGACGCGTCCACGTCGAGTGGGAACACTGGCCTCCCACGCGACCGCGTCACTCACGCGGCCGCGTGCCTTGGAATTCGACGTAGAAAAGGTACACAACCGAAAGTTGTGCTAGAGTGGTGTTGGATTGGTGCTAAACGCACAATTCTTCCCACGCGGCCGCGTGACCGACGCGACCGCGTCATATCCTCATAATGACCACTCACGCGACCGCGTGCCCCACGCGATCGCGTTACCCCTCTCGGCCATGCCTAGACCTTGTTCTTATGTATTTTCAACGGTGGAGTTTCTACACACCATAGATTAAGGTGTGGAGCTCTGCTGTACCTCGAGTATTAATGCAATTACTATTGTTCTTCTATTCAATTCAGCTTGTTCTTATTCCAAGATATTCATTCGCACTCAAGAACTTGATGAATGTGATGATTATGTGATGCTCATCATCATTCTTACTTACGAATGCGTGCCTGACAACCACTTCCGTTCTACAAGCAAACAAGGCTTGAATGTTTATCTCTTGGATTCCTTAATCGGAATCTTCATGGTATAAGCTAGAATTGATGGCGGCATTCAAGAGAATCCGGAAGGTCTAAACTTTGTCTGTGGTATTCTGAGTAGGATTCAATGATTGAATGACTATGACGAGCTTCAAACTCCTGAAGGCTGGGCGTTAGTGACAGACACAAAAGAATCAATGGATTCTACTCCAACCTGATTGAGAACCGACAGATGATTAGCCGTGCCGTGACAGGGTGCGTTGAACATTTTCACTGAGAGGACGGGACTGTAGCCACTGACAACGGTGATGCCCAACATATAGCTTGCCATGGAAAGGAGTAAGAAGGATTGGATGAAGACAGTAGGAAAGCAGAGAGACGGAAGGGACAAAGCATCTCCATTCGCTTATCTGAAATTCTCACCAATGAATTACATACGTATCTCTATCTTTATGCTTTATTCATATATCATTCATAACCATTTGAATCTGCCTGACTAAGATTTACAAGGTGACCATAGCTTGCTTCATACCAACAATCTCCGTGGGATCGACCCTTACTCGCGTAAGGTTTATTACTTGGACGACCCAGTGCACTTGCTGGTTAGTTGTGCGAAGTTGTGAAATTATGTTTAGACCATGGTATTGAGCACCAAGTTTTTGGAGCCATTACCGGGGATTGTTTGAGTTGTGAAAAGTAGAGATGACAATTTCGTGCACCAAGTTTTTGGCGCCGTTTCCGGGGATTGTTTCGAGTATGGACAACTGACGGTTCATCTTGTTGCTTAGATTAGGTATTTTTCAGAGTTCTTAAGAATGAATTCTAGTGTTTCAAGGTGATGTTCTTATCATCACCAAAGCTGATTGATTCTTATCAGTTTAGCTCTTGAATGCAATGTCCTGCTAAAGCTTAGCTAGCCATGTCTAATTCCTTTAGACTAAAGCTTTAGACTAACATTGCATGATTCCTGGAATTCTCATTAAGAATTTTGATATCTTTATTTTCTTTTCCACTTAATTTTCAAAAAATCCAAAAAAATTACAAAATCATAAAGACCAAAAATATTGTATGTTTCTTGTTGAGTCTAGAGTCTCATGTTAAGTTTGGTGTCAATTGCATGTTTCTGTTCTTCTTGCATTCATTCATGTGTCTTAAGTGATCTTCAAGATGTTTTTGATGATTTCCTTGCTCTGATCTCTGAATTCTCTTGACTTGAGTGTTTTGTTGTTTCTCATATGCATTCTCATTTTGTTAGTGTCAATAGTATACAAACTACTAAGTTTGGTGTCTTGCATGCATTGTTTATTTGATTTTAGTTACATTTTGATTATTAAAAAAAATCCAAAAAATTTTTAATTTGTATCTTTTCAAGTCAATAATACAAAGAATTGAAGATTCAGAACAAACAGCAGAGGAATTACACAAAAAAAGCTGGGCATTCAAAACGCCCAGTGAGGAAGGCAAACTGGCGTTTAAACGCCAGCCAGGGTACCTGGCTGGGCGTTTAACGCCCAAAAGGGTAGTGTTTTGGGCGTTAAACGCCAGAATGTGCACCAATCTGGGCGTTTAATGCCAGGATGGCACAAGAGGGAAGATTTTGTTTTTAATGCAAATTTTTTTTCAAGTTTTCAATTTTTTTCAAAATCAAATCTTTTTCAAATCATATCTTTTCAATAAAATCTTTATCAAAATCAATTTCTTTCCATTTTCAAAGTTACTTGCTATCAATTAATGATTTGATTCAACATTTCAAGTATGTTGCCTTTTCTGTTAAGAAAGGTTTAATGTTTGGATCATATCTTTCCTTGTTAACCAAGTCATTAATTTTTAAAATCAAATCTTTTTAAATTGTTTTTCAAATCATATCTTCTCAATCACATCTTTTTAAAACCATAACTTTTCAATCATATCTTCTTAATCATATCTTTTTCAAAATAGTTTTCAATCATATCTTTTTGATTTCTAATTTCAAAATCTTTTTCAAAAATTACTTGATTTCTTCTCCACTCTTGGTTTTCGAAAATCTATTAGAGTTTTTCAAAATGTTTTTAAAATCTTTTACTTAATTTTCGAAAATTTCTTCCCCTCTTCTCACATCCTTCTATTTATGGACTAACACTCCTCCTTAATGCACAATTCGAACTCCATCTTACTTGATAAATTCGAATTCTTCTACTTCTTCCTTCTATTTTTCTTTTCCTCTGACACCTCAAGGAGTCTCTATACTGTGACATAGAGGATTTCATATTTTCTTGTTCTCTTCTCTTTCATATGAGCAGGAGCAAAAACAAAAGCATTCTTGTTGAGGCTGATCCTGAACCTGAAAGGACCTTGAAGCGAAAGCTAAGAGAAGCTAAGGCACAACTCTCTGTAGAGGACCTAACAGAAATCTTCAAAGAAGAAGAACACATGGCAGCCGAAAACAACAACAATGCCAACAATGCAAGGAAGGTGTTGGGTGACTTTACTGCACCTACTCCCGCCTTCTATGGGAGAATCATCTCTATCCCTGCCATTGGAGCAAACAACTTTGAGCTTAAGCCTCAATTAGTTTCTCTAATACAACAGAATTTCAAGTTCCATGGACTTCCATTGGAAGTTCCTCATCAGTTTTTAGCTGAATTCTTGCAAATCTGTGACACTGTCAAGACCAATGGGGTTGACCCTGAGGTCTACAAACTTATGCTATTCCCTTTTGCTGTAAGAGACAAAGCTAGGATATGGTTGGACTCACAACCTAAAGAAAGCCTGAACTCTTGGGAAAAGCTAGTCAATGCCTTCTTAGCAAAGTTCTTTCCACTGATGTGTGGAAAATGATCCAACACAAAACTCACCGGCAAGTGTACCGGGTCGCATCAAGTAATAATAACTCACATGAGTGAGGTCGATCCCACAGGGATTGAAGGATTGAGCAATTTTAGTTTAGTGGTTGATTTAGTCAAGCGAATCAAGTTTTGGTTGAGTGATTTTGTATCCAACAGTAAGTAAATAACAGAAAATGTAAAGGGGAAGGGAAGAATTGCAGAAATTAAAGAAAACTGAAAGTAAAAGAGCTGAATCTTAAAGAGCAAGAAATTAAATGACTGAAGCTTAAAGTGCAAGAAATGTAAATTGCAGTAACTTAAAGTGCAAGAAATATAAATTGCAGTAATGAAAAGTGCAAGAAATATAAATTGCAGTAATGAAAAGGGATTTGAGGATTGGGATTTCAGAATTCAAGCAAGGAAAATTAAATTGCAACAATTAATAAAGCAGAAGTTGAATTAGAAGTAACTAGAATTCAAACAGGAAATGGAATTGAATTGCAGCAGGGGTTCATAGAAGAACCAAAAAGGAAAATGTGATCTCAGGACTCCAGAGACTAGATAGCAAAGTCTAGATCTCACTTGCCTTCCCAGATCCAAATTCTCAAAGCAATTAACAAGAAATTAAAGAAGAAGCAGTAAAGAGAATGTAATTGAACTCAATTTTGCAGAAGAGGAATTCAAGAGATCTTGAATGGAGATTGAGACAGAAATTCCTCAATTCTTCACACCCAAGACTCAAACAAGAAAAGTAAAAATGCTCCAGCAAGAACGAGGAAGAAGAGAGATCAATTCTCCTCCCCAATTCCCTGAAATCTCAGTTCCTAGCTCTCAAAATTCAAAATCAAAAGAAGCTCTCAATTCTCAAGTGAAAAGAAAGCTCAAAGTAAAGGTCCAAAATAAAATTTCCTTTTTTTACATCAAACTAGCTCCTATTTATACACTTTCTATTCTTGGATTTCGGAATTTGGATGGGCTTTTGATTTGGTGAAGAAATGAATTTAATTTGATTTTTAATCTAATTGCAGCCCATGAAGAAAGTAGCTCCCAGGAGGCTGCTGGTGCACGAAATTGTGATCACTACAACTCAAATAATCCCTAGTAATGGCTCCAAAGACTTGGTGCTCAATACCATGGCATAAACACAACTTCGCACAACTAACCAGCAAGTGCACTGGGTCGTCCAAGCAATAAACCTTACGCGAGTAAGGGTCGATCCCACGGAGATTGTTGGTATGAAGCAAGCTATGGTCACCTTGTAAATCTTAGTCAGGCAGAGTCAAATGGGTATAGATGATGAATAAAACATAAAGATAAAGATAGAGATACTTATGTATATCATTGGTGAGAGCTTCAGATAAGCGTATGAAGATGCCTTCCCTTCCGTCTCTCTGCTTTCCTACTGCCTTCATCCAATCCTTCTTACTCCTTTCCATGGCAAGCTTATGCAAGGGTTTCACCGTTGTCAGTGGCTACCTCCCATCCTCTCAGTGGAAATGTTCAACGCACCCTGTCACGGCACGGCTATCCATCTATTGGTTCTCGGTCAGGCCGGAATAGAATCCAGTGATTCTTTTGCGTCTGTCACTAACGCCCCGCCTGCTAGGAGTTTGAAGCACGTCACAGTCATTCAATCATTGAATCCTACTCAGAATACCACAGACAAGGTTAGACCTTCCGGATTCTCTTGAATGCCGCCATCAGTTCTTGCCTATACCACGAAGACTCTGATCTCACGGAATGGCTGGCTCGTTTGTCAGGCGAGCACTCGGTTGTCAGGCGATCAACCATGCATCGTGTATCAGGAATCCAAGAGATAAACACTAGAGCCTTGTTTGCTTGTAGAACAGAAGTGGTTGTCAGTCACTTTGTTCATAAGTGAGAATGATGATGAGTGTCACGGATCATCACATTCATCAAGTTGAAGAACAAGTGATATCTTGGACAAAGAACAAGCGGAATTGAATAGAAGAACAATAGTAATTGCATTAATACTCGAGGTACAGCAGAGCTCCACACCTTAATCTATGGTGTGTAGAAACTCCACCGTTGAAAATACATAAGAACAAGGTCTAGGCATGGCCGAATGGCCAGCCTCCCAAAGTGATCAAAAGATCTAAAGAAAAAGGTTCCAAAGATCAGAAGATGTCTAATACAATAGTAAAAGGTCCTACTTATAGAAAACTAGTAGCCTAAGGTGTACAAAGATGAGTAAATGACATAAAAATCCACTTTCGGGCCCACTTGGTGTGTGCTTGGGCTGAGCAATGAAGCATTTTCGTGTAGAGACTCTCCTTGGAGTTAAACGCCAGCTTTTGTGCCAGTTTGGGCGTTTAACTCCCATTTTGGTTCCAGTTCCGGCGTTTAACGCTGGAATTTCTGAGGGTGACTTTGAACGCCGATTTGGGCCATCAAATCTTGGGCAAAGTATGGACTATCATATATTGCTGGAAAGCCCAGATGTCTACTTTCCAACGCCGTTGAGAGCGCGCCAATTGGGCTTCTGTAGCTCCAGAAAATCCACTTCGAGTGCAGGGAGGTCAGAATCCAACAGCATCTGCAGTCCTTTTCAGTCTCTGAATCAGATTTTTGCTCAGGTCCCTCAATTTCAGCCAGCAAATACCTGAAATCACAGAAAAACACACAAACTCATAGTATTGTCCAGAAAAGTGAATTTTAACTAAAAACTAATAGAAATATACTAAGAACTCAACTAAAACTACCAAAAACATACTAAAAACAATGCCAAAAAGCGTACAAATTATCCGCTCATCAGCTGCCCTGCCCTTGTGGAGGGCAGGGCAGGAAATGATGCGTGCGGCCTTGTGCGTGCGTGCGTGGTGTGTTGATGCTTGCAGGATGCTGCCCTGCCCTTGTGGAGGGCAGGGCAGAGTTTTTTTGGTGTGCCAGATTCTGCCCGTGCGTGCGTGCTTTTGCTGCCGAGACTCCCTTGGTGCGCCAACTCTTGTGCGCTGGCCGTGCATTACGTAATGCTGCCCTGCCCTTGCGGAGGGCAGGGCAATGTTTCCAAAATTGAAGCTCCACGTTCGAAACTTGGTTGACGTGCACGCTACTTTTTTTCTTGATTTTCTTGGCACCAAAGTAAGGCCTACTTCCTTGCTTCCTCATGGTGCCGTGTTCGATCCTTGTGGCAAGCATTGGTGAGCTTCTTTCTTGAATTTATTTCCTTGATGAGCCCGATATTGCTCTTGAGGAGGGCAGGGCAGAGTTTTTGTTCTTCTCGATCCTTGGCATCAAATTGTGCTCCGCCCTTGAGGAGGGCAGGGCAGTGTTGCTTCTCAAGCTTATTTCATTATGTTGCCCTCCTGGAGGGCAGTGTGCCCTTGTGGAGGGCAATATTTGCTTCCTCCCTTCCATGCGGCACAGTTCTCCTTCCCTTGGGCCACGCTTTCTTTAAGCCACGCTTTTCCTCTTTTCTTCCTTTCTTCATCTACAAGAAACCAAAACAACCACTCAAAGTATCTCTAAACTCATAAGGTTTATAATTCATTAAAAATCACTTAATTCTTGCTTAAACCTCATGATTTAGCATCAAATTAATGGTGGTTGCTTGATTTAAAGAAGCTATGCATTTTCATTCCAAATCACTTACTTAGGATGCAAGAAAGTGCATAAAGACTAGTAAAACAAGTGAAATTAGCTTGAAAAATGGGTATATGATGACCTGTCATCACAACACCAAACTTAATTCTTGCTTGTCCCCAAGCAAGCATCAAAACTAAGAGAAAATGAAGTGAACAAGAAAAGAAACATATCCTTATTAGGCATATAGCAGAACTTGACTTATGGAGTTTTTATGCAGACAATGATAACTCAATTATTGTTGCTGTTACATAACATACATTTTTCCTCAAAGGCTTACTAAACTTGCTGTTATAAGGTTTATTCTTTCTTTGCTCCCTTGCTAACTTTTCTTTTCTCATGTTGCTTATCAAGCTTATTATTCTTTAAAGGCTTGGTGTCTAATGTTGTAGTAGTAGCCTTTGGCTTTATTTTTAATCAACATCTTCCACCACAGACACATGGCTCACTACTTCTTCCTAGGATCATTGATGCCCAGCATCTCTTTGGATAACTAAATGTTCTGTATCTAGGTTGCTCTTTATTGTGGACTTTCAATTGGCCATCCCAAATCAGTTGATCTAAGTGACCGGGTTTTGAAATACCCCTCAGAATTTACTTATCCAAGCATATCCTAGTACAAGAACACCACAGGCATGTGTCCTAGGGTCCAAGCTATTGGTGTCCAGCCTTTATTCTTTTGTTTTTCTTGCCACATTGGCTTTTTCTTCTTCCTTTTCTTTCTGTTTTAATTTTTTTGTTCTCAAGGGCTTTTTCTTTACTGATAAGAACATTTATAACAGCAAGCTAGATCACACTTCAATGAAAATGACATCATGCAGCAATTATTTTTTGAGTTATACATTTAATCAAACACATACACCACCATTGACTTCCATTCTAACTTATGCAACATTGGATATTTACTTTCTAATTCAAACAATTCTCTTTTATTCAAGCATATGGGACACAAAACAAAATTCAAGCTAAGTGATGAATGACAAGCATCATGCAGATTATCATACTTAATCAAAAAACTTCACTTGCAGCTAGATAAACACTTTAGCAGGATATATAATGGTTCCTATGTTCAAAAAAATTCACAGCAGCAAGGATTGAGTTCAGATACAACCTTTGAAGTTGCAGCCTTGTGATTCTTCCTTCTGTTGTGTTTTCTTTGAGTTAAGATGCACAATATCTTCAATTGTTGACTCATGTCCTGCATAATTCTCAAAGTTGCTTGCTTCTCAAGCCCTTAAGTGCATGGTTAGTATGCATAAATTGAGTGTGGCTCTTGGATTTATCTTGGTGTGAGAACACCAAACTTAATTACTTGCCACTGCCTCTGATGCAACAAGTTAACCATATGTGAAACCTTGTGTTCTTGCTAAAGGTTATTGGATTAAAGCTGTAAAGCAGTTTAAATAGTTGAATAATTTGTTCGATTGCTTGGAGCTAGCATCATGCAAGAGGTGAGAATGTGCTTTTAAATGAGATTTTTGGTGGAACACCAAACTTAGAATCTTTCATTCTCCCTTAAGTTGTTTTGGTGTGCAACACCAAACTTAGCTCCTTGCAATGCATAATAGTTATTCAACATCTTTATTGAAAAAGCTATGAAAGGAAAACTACCTCAGGTTGGGTTGCCTCCCAACAAGTGCTTCTTTATTGTCACTAGCTTGACATCTTCCATTCTGCTGATCATGAAAGTTGCATATTACAGTGCCTTAGCTTGTCTTTCTTCACTGTGAACTTCCTTCCGGTTTCCTCTTTGATGACCTCTATGAATTCCTGTGGAATGATCTTAGTCACAATGTAGTGATCAGACAACTGTGGGGACACCTTCATGGTTTGAATGTTTATCATTACTCTATCCCCTAGTGAAAATTTTCCAGTGGGGATTTTCTGCTTTTCTTTAATTCTATCCTCTGTCTCTCCTTGAAAGAATTCCTTGTTGTGTTTTTCTTGGCTGGTACTTTCTTTGTCCAAGGTTTTCTCACTTTCTTCTATGATCTTTTTCCATCCCTCCTTCTTTGTGGCATCTTCATTGTTAGTTGGTTTGTCTTCAGTGGCTCTGAGGAAAGTATTTGTTTTCTTCTCACCCATTTCTGCAAAGTACTTCGCCAATTGAGCTATCTGCTCCTCAATTCCTCTGATTGACATCTCTTGGTTCCTTGTTATCTCCTCTTGGTGTTTCATCATTTTCTCTATTAAGATCTCCAAGTTCGTGATCCTCTGAGAGTCTTGTGAGATTGGTCGGTTATGAGATGTTAAAGGTTGGAAGGGTGGGTGTGGTGGCGGCATGTAGTGGTTGTTGTTACCATAATGGTGTTTTTGCTGGTTTGTGAAGTTGGGGTTGTTGTAATTGAAGTTCCTTGGTTCGTGATTTTGGTACTCGGTCCTTCTCCAGTTGGAATGAGTCTGGAAGTGTGTGTTTTGTGAGTATTGGCCTTGATTGGCATTGGTGGATGAGTGATGTTGGTTGTTTGTGGTCATGGATTTGCCCTAGTTGAAACTTCCTTGTTCTTGATGTCGGGACTCCCCCATTCTTAGATAAGAATGGGGCCTCCATGGTGGAAATTGGGCATTCACTGCAGCAAACTGCAGGCAATCAACTTTTCTATCCCTCAGCTCCATGTGTTGCTGTGTTTGATGGTGCGTTTGTTTGTTCAGGTTCATGGATGCCTTCATTCCTTCAAGTTTCATCACTTCTTTTTCTGAAATTGCATTCTGTGGTTGCTCGCATGAGTGTTGGTTGATGACTCCTTTATCATTGAAATTTGCAATTCCTTGGGCAGTTGTTGTTGCTTTGAGTAGGCCATCTGAGAAGTAATCCACTGCTTTTCTTGTTTCTGGGGTTAGTCCTTCATAAAAAGCTCGGAAACCCACTTTATCAGTTGCTTTCTTGTATCTTTCCCAAGCCTTGAAGAATGGTTCTTCTTCCCCTTGTGTGAATAGATGTTTCTCCTCTTTCAGCTGGATGATCTGTCTGGATGAGGAGAATTTGGCCAGAAATTTAGTGACCAAATCATCCCAACTAGTAATACTTCCTTGGGAAAAAGTTTCAAACCATTGTGCAGCTTCACCCTTTAATGAGAAAGGGAATAATAGGATCTTATAAGTGTCATGATCTGGACCATCAGTTTTGACAGCATTACAAGTCCTCAGAAAAGTGGATATGTGTTGTTGAGGATCTTCCAATGGATTTCCGTCATAAGAACAATTGTTCTTGATGAGTGTAATGAGTGGTGGCTTCATGTCATGATACTCTTCGTCTGTAGAGACTTGATTTCCTGTGGCACGCAAACAATCAGGAGGGACAAACAGCAGCACGCTTGAGAATTGAGTGCAGTTAGTTGAGATAAATTCTCAAACTATTAGTGAGTTGATAGAGGCAAATTCTCAAACAGTTAGTGTGTTAGTTAAAAATAAAGAAAAAGTGCTTGATCTAGATCTCCACTTCACTTAATCATTGTCAATCTATTTAAATCCCCGGCAACGGCGCCAAAAACTTGATGTGTGGAAAGCGATCCAACACGAAACTCACCGGCAAGTGTACCGGGTCGCATTAAGTAATAATAACTCACATGAGTGAGGTCGATCCCACAGGGATTGAAGGATTGAGGAATTTTAGTTTAGTGGTTGATTTAGTCAAGCGAATCAAGTTTTGGTTGAGTGATTTTGTATCCAACAGTAAGTAAATAACAGAAAATGTAAAGGGGAAGGGAAGAATTGCAGAAATTAAAGAAAACTGAAAGTAAAAGAGCTGAATCTTAAAGAGCAAGAAATTAAATGACTGAAGCTTAAAGTGCAAGAAATGTAAATTGCAGTAACTTAAAGTGCAAGAAATATAAATTGCAGTAATGAAAAGTGCAAGAAATATAAATTACAGTAATGAAAAGGGATTTGAGGATTGGGATTTCAGAATTCAAGCAAGGGAAATTAAATTGCAACAATTAATAAAGCAGAAGTTGAATTAGAAGTAACTAGAATTCAAACAGGAAATGGAATTGAATTGCAGCAGGGGTTCACAGAAGAACCAAAAAGGAAAATGTGATCTCAGGACTCCAGAGACTAGATAGCAAAGTCTAGATCTCACTTGCCTTCCCAGATCCAAATTCTCAAAGCAATTAACAAGAAATTAAAGAAGAAGCAGTAAAGAGAATGTAATTGAACTCAATTATGCAGAAGAGGAATTCAAGAGATCTTGAATGGAGATTGAGACAGAAATTCCTCAATTCTTCATGTAAGACCCAGAACTTTTGAAAAGTCTTATTATGATCAAGTCTCAAATCATATGGTTATTTGTAGCCTTAATTTCAGAAATTATTTTATTAAAGGTAATTAAGGCAAGTTTTGATTTATTGAATTTGAAATAAGTTTTAGTTATTATCCAATTTTATAATTTATTGGATTATTTTCTATATTTGAATTATAAGGTTGATAGTTGTGAAATAATAAGGATTTCATATGTTTTGGACTAAGCAACTAATATTTTAAATATTAGTACTGCTATTTTGAAAAATAGAGAAATTAAGTATATTATTTCTAATTATTTGATTTGGGCATTTTGTTGAAAATAATTTGTAAAAATGATGAGTAAATAGTATTTTTCTATATACAAATAGTGTTGGATTTAAATTGGATTTCAATTACTATATTATTCCCAATTTTTAATTGAAATTACAAAACTACCCTTAGCCTAACCCTAAACCTAATTTTGATACACCACCCCCAAAAATCCTTCTCTTCATGCTGCGCAGCCAACAGTCTCTCCTTCATCCTCTTTGCTGCGCAGCCCTGTGATAAACACAACACACACACCCACGAGGCACTGTTGGTCGCGGAGAAGGGGAAGAGGAGAGGAAGCAGTCGCGCCGGTGTATTGGGTTGCACCACCATCACGTCGCCGTCTGACAGAAGAGGGAGGCGGCGCGGTGGGTGTCATTGCCACCGTCGCCGCCGTCGCCAACAGAAGGAGAGGGAGACTGAGTCGCGGCGGAGTAGAGGAGGGGGGAGCTCGCCATCGCACCACCACGTCGCCACCGATTTGCTGCCACCATGGAGGCGTCGTCCAGCCTGAGTAAGAGAGAGATAGAGACGACGCGAGGGGGATAGAGCCTGAGCTCGCCATCGCACCACCACGTCGCCACCGATTTGCCTTTTCTGTTGAGAAAGGTTTAATGTTTGGATCATATCTTTCTTTGTTAGCCAAGTCATTAATTTTTAAAATCAAATCTTTTTAAATTGTTTTTCAAATCATATCTTCTCAATCACATCTTTTTAAAACCATAACTTTTCAATCATATCTTCTTAATCATATCCTTTTCAAAATAGTTTTCAATCATATCTTTTTGATTTCTAATTTCAAAATCTTTTTCAAAAATTACTTGATTTCTTCTCCACTCTTGGTTTTCGAAAATCTATTAGAGTTTTTCAAAATGTTTTTAAAATCTTCTACTTAATTTTCAAAAATTTCTTCCCCTCTTCTCACATCCTTCTATTTATGGACTAACACTCCTCCTTAATGCACAATTCGAACTCCATCTTACTTGATAAGTTCGAATTCTTCTACTTCTTTCTTCTATTTTTCTTTTCCTCTGACACCTCAAGGAGTCTCTATACTGTGACATAGAGGATTCCATATTTTCTTGTTCTCTTCTCTTTCATATGAGCAGGAGCAAAGACAAAAGCATTCTTGTTGAGGCTGATCCTGAACCTGAAAGGACCTTGAAGCGAAAGCTAAGAGAAGCTAAGGCACAACTTTTTGTAGAGGACCTAACAGAAATCTTCAAAGAAGAAGAACACATGGCAGCCGAAAACAACAATAATGCCAACAATGCAAGGAAGGTGCTGGGTGACTTTACTGCACCTACTCCCGCCTTCTATGGGAGAAGCATCTCTATCCCTGCCATTGGAGCAAACAACTTTGAGCTTAAGCCTCAATTAGTTTCTCTAATGCAACAGAATTGCAAGTTCCATGGACTTCCATTGGAAGATCCTCATCAGTTTTTAGCTGAATTCTTGCAAATCTGTGACACTGTCAAGACCAATGGGGTTGACCCTGAGGTCTACAGACTTATGCTATTCCCTTTTGCTGTAAGAGACAGAGCTAGGATATGGTTGGATTCACAACCTAAAGAAAGCCTGAACTCTTGGGAAAAGCTAGTCAATGCCTTCTTGGCAAAGTTCTTTCCACCTCAAAAATTGAGTAAGCTTAGAGTGGAAGTCCAAACTTCAGACAGAAGGAAGGAGAATCCCTCTATGAAGCTTGGGAAAGATACAAACAATTGATCAGAAAGTGTCCCTCTGACATGCTTTCTGAATGGAGCATCATAGGTATTTTCTATGATGGTCTGTCTGAACTGTCCAAGATGTCTTTGGATAGCTCTGCTGGAGGATCTCTTCATCTGAAGAAGACGCCTACAGAAGCTCAAGAACTAATTGAAATGGTTGCAAATAACCAATTCATGTACACTTCTGAAAGGAATCTTGTGAACAATGGGACAAATCAGAAGAAAGGAGTTCTTGAGATTGATACTCTGAATGCCATATTGGCTCAGAACAAGATATTGACTCAGCAAGTCAATTTGATTTCTCAAAGTCTGTCTGGAATGCAAGCTGCACCAGGCAGTACTAAGGATGCTTCATCTGAAGAAGAAGCTTATGATCCTGAGAACCCTTCAATGGAAGAGGTGAATTACATGGGAGAACCCTATGGAAACACCTATAATTCTTCATGGAGAAATCATCCAAATCTCTCATGGAAGGATCAACAGAGACCTCAACAAGGTTTCAACAACAATAATGGTGGAAGAAACAGGTTTAGCAATGGCAAGCCTTTTCCATCATCTTCTCAGCAACAGACAGAGAATTCTAAGCAGAGCCACTCTGACATAGCAACCATAGTCTCTGATCTAATCAAAACCACTCAAAGTTTCATGACTGAAACAAGATCCTACATTAGGAATTTGGAGGCACAAGTGGGTCAGCTGAGCAAGAAAATTACTGAACTCCCTCCTAGTACTCTTCCAAGCAATACAGAAGAGAATCCAAAAGGAGAGTGTAAGGCCATCAACATGGCCGAACTTGGAGAGGATGAAGAGGCAGTGAGCACCACTGAGGAAGACCTCAGTGGACATCCACTGGCCTCCAATGAGTTCCCTAATGAGGAACCATGGGAATCTGAGGCTCATACTGAGACCATAGAGATTCCAATAGATTTACTTCTGCCATTCATGAGCTTTGATGAGTATTCTTCCTCTGAAGAGGATGAGTATGTCACTGAAGAGCAAGTTGCTAAATACCTTGGAGCAATCATGAAGCTAAATGACAAGTTATTTGGTAATGAGACTTGGGAGGATGAACCCCCTTTGCTCACCAAAGAACTGGATGACTTGTCTAGGCAGAAATTACCTCAAAAGAGACAGGAACCCGGTGAAGTTTTCAATACCTTGTACCATAGGCACCATGACCTTTAAGAAGGCTCTGTGTGACCTAGGGTCAAGCATAAACCTCATGCCTCTCTCTGTAATGGAGAAGCTAGGGATCTTTGAGGTACAAGCTGCAAGAATCTCACTAGAGATGGCAGACAATTCAAGAAAACAAGCTTATGGGCCTGTAGAGGATGTTCTGGTAAAGATTGAAGACCATTACATCCCTGCTGATTTCATAGTCCTAGAGACTGGGAAGTGCATGGATGAATCCATCATCCTTGGCAGACCCTTCCTAGCCACAGCAAAGGCTGTGATTGATGTGGACAGAGGAGAATTAATCATTCAAGTGAATGAAGAATCCTTTGTGTTTAAGGCTCAAGGATATCCCTCTGTCACCATGGAGAGGAAGCATGACAAGCTTCTCTCAAAACAGAGTCAAACAGAGCCCCCACAGCCAAACTCTAAGTTTGGTGTTGGGAGGCCACAACCAAATTCTAAGTTTGGTGTTGAACCCCCACATTCAAACTCTAAGTTCGGTGTTGGGAGGTTCCAACATTGCTCTGAGTATCTGTGAGGCTCCATGAGAGCCCACTGTCAAGCTACTGACATTAAAGAAGCGCTAGTTGGGAGGCAACCCAATGTTATATTTAATCTATTTTCCTTTGTTATTTTATGTTTTCTGTAGGTTGATGATCATGAGAAGTCACAAAATCAATTAAAAAAGCAAAAACAAAATGAAAAACAGAAAGAAAAATAGCACACCCTGGAGGAAGACCTTGCTGGCGTTTAAACGCCAGTAAGGGCAGCAAATGGGCGTTTAACGCCCAGTCTGGCACCATTCTGGGCGTTTAACGCCAGAAAGGGGCACCAGACTGGCGTTAAACGCCAGGAAAGGGCAAGAAGTTGGCGTTAAATGCCAGAAATAGGCACCAGCCTGGCGTTTAACGCCAGAATTGGCATAGAGAGCATTTTTGCTCGCCACTTGGTGCAGGGATGAATTTTCCTTGACACCTCAGGATCTGTGGACCCAACAGGATCCCCACCTACCCCACCACCCTCTCTCTTCTTCACCCATTCACCAATCACCTCAATACCTCTTCCCCAAAAACCCCTCACCTATCAAATCCCATCTTTCTCTTCACCACTCACATCCATCCTTCATTAAACCCCACCTACCTCACCATTCAAATTCAAATCACTTTCCCTCCCAAACCCACCCTCCCATAACCGAACCCTACCCATCTCTCCAACCCTATATAAACCCATCTTCACTCCTTCATTTTCACACACCCTAAACACTACTTCTCCCCCTTTGGCCGAACCACAAAGCCATCTCCATCTCCTCTATTTCTTCTTCTTCTACTCTCTTCTTTCTTCTTTTGCCCGAGGACGAGCAAACCTTTTAAGTTTGGTGTGGTAAAAGCATTGCTTTTTGTTTTTCCATAACCATTTATGGCATCCAAGGCCGGAGAAACCTCTAGAAAGAGGAAAGGGAAGGCAAAAGCTTCCACCTCCGAGTCATGGGAGATGGAGAGATTCATCTCAAGGGTGCATCAAGACCACTTCTATGAAGTTGTGGCCTTGAAGAAGGTGATCCCCGAGGTCCCTTTCAAACTCAAAAAGAGTGAATACCCGGAGATCCGACATGAGATTCGAAGAAGAGGTTGGGAAGTTCTTACCAACCCCATTCAACAAGTCGGAATCTTAATGGTTCAAGAGTTCTATGCCAATGCATGGATCACCAAGAACCATGATCAAAGTGTGAACCCGGACCCAAAGAATTGGCTTACAATGGTTCGGAGGAAATACTTAGATTTTAGTCCGGAAAATGTAAGGTTGGCATTCAACTTGCCCATGATGCAAGGAGATGAACACCCTTACACTAGAAGGGTCAACTTTGATCAAAGGTTGGACCAAGCCCTCATAGACATCTGTGAAGATGGCGCCCAATGGAAGAGAGATTCAAGAGGGAAGCCGGTTCAACTGAGAAGTTCATGAGGTTATAGCCCAAGAACTTTATAAGGTGGCGGACAAGTCCTCTACCTTGGCAAGGTTAGCCTTTCCTCATCTCATTTGTCACCTCTGTTATTCAGTTGGAGTTGACATAGAGGGAGATATCCCCATTGATGAGGACAAGCCCATCACTAAGAAAAGGATGGAGCAAACAAGAGATCCCACTCACCATGAAATCCCTGAGATGCCTCAAGGGATGTACTTTCCTCCACAAAACTATTGGGAGCAAATCAACACCTCCCTAGGAGAATTGAGTTCCAACATGGGACAACTAAGAGTGGAGCACCAAGAACATTCCATCCTCCTCCATGAAATTAGAGAAGATCAAATAATCATGAGAGAGGAGCAACAAAGGCAAGGAAGAGACATTGAGGAGCTCAAGCACTCCATAAGATCTTCAAGAGGAAGAACAAGCCGCCATCACTAAGGTGGACCCGTTCTTTAATTTCCTTGTTCTTTATTTTTCTGTTTTTCAAATTTTCATGCTTATGTTTATCTATGTTTGTATCTCATGATCATTAGTGTCTTAGTGTTTATGCCTTAAAGTTATGAATGTCCTATGAATCCATCACCTTTCTTAAATGAAAAAAATGTTCTTAATTGAAAAAGAGAAGAATTGCATGAATTTTGAATTTTATAACAGATTAATTATTTTGATGTAGTGGCAATACTTTTATTTTCTGAATGTATGCTTAAACAGTGCATATGTCTTTTGAATTTGTTGTTCATGAATGATTGGCTCTTGAAAGAATGATGAAAAAGGAGACATGTTACTGAGGATCTGAAAAATCATAAAAATGATTCTTGAAGCAAGAAAAAGCAGTGAATATTCAAAAAAAAAAGAAAGAGAAAAAGAAAAAGAAAAAGAAAAAGAAAAAAAATAATAAAGTTGTGATCCAAGGCAAAAAGAGTGTGCTTAAGAACCTTGGACACTTCTAATTGGGGACTCTAGCAAAGCTGAGTCACAATCTGAAAAGGTTCACCCAATTATGTGTCTGTGGCATGTATGTATCCGGTGGTAATACTGGAAGACAGAGTGCTTTGGGCCACGACCAAGACTCATAAAGTAGCTGTGTTCAAGAATCATCATACTTAACTAGGAGAATCAATAACACTATCTGGATTCTGAGTTCCTATAGAAGCCAATCATTCTGAATTTCAAAGCATAAAGTGAGATGCCAAAACTGTTCAGAGGCAAAAAGCTAAAAGCCCCGCTCATCTAATTAATACTGATCTTCGTAGATGTTTTTGGAATTCATTGCATATTCTCTTCTTTTTATCTTATTTGATTTTCAGTTGCTTGGGAACAAGCAACAATTTAAGTTTGGTGTTGTGATGAGCGGATAATTTATACACTTTTTGGCATTGTTTTTAGTATGTTTTTAGTATATTTTAGTTAGTTTTTATTATATTTTTATTAGTTTTTAGTTAAAATTCACTTTTCTGGACTTTACTATGAGTTTGTGTGTTTTTCTGTGATTTCAGGTATTTTCTGGCTGAAATTGAGGGACCTGAGCAAAAATCTGATTCAGAGACTGAAAAGGACTGCAGATGCTGTTGGATTCTGACCTCCCTGCACTCGAAGTGGATTTTCTGGAGCTACAAAAGCCCAATTGGCGCGCTCTCAACGGCGTTAGAAAGTAGACATCCTGGGCTTTCCAGAAATGTATAATAGTCCACACTTTTTCCGAAATTTGATGGCCCAAACCGGCGTTCCAAATCAGCTCAAGAATGCCCGGCGTTAAACGCCGGAACTGGCACAAGAATGGGAGTTAAACGCCCACACTGGCACAAAAGCTGGCGTTTAACTCCAAGAGAAGTCTCTACACATGAAAGCTTCAATGCTCAGGCCAAGCACACACCAAGTGGGCCCGGAAGTGGATTTTTATGTCATTTACACATTTCTGTAAACCCTAGGCTACTAGTTCTCTACAAATAGGACCTTTTACTATTGTATTTTTTATCTTGAGATCTTTGAATCTTTTGATCACGTTTTGGGGGCTGGCCTCTCGGCCATGCCTAGACCTTGTTCTTATGTATTTTCAACGGTGGAGTTTCTACATACCATAGATTAAGGTGTGGAGCTCTGCTGTACCTCGAGTATTAATGCAATTACTATTGTTCTTCTATTCAATTCAGCTTGTTCTTATTCCAAGATATTCATTCGCACTCAAGAACTTGATGAATGTGATGATTATGTGACGCTCATCATCATTCTCACTTATGAATGCGTGCCTGACAACCACTCCCGTTCTACAAGCAAACAAGGCTTGAATGTTTATCTCTTGGATTCCTTAATCGAAATCTTCGTGGTATAAGCTAGAATGGATGGCGGCATTCAAGAGAATCCGGAAGGTCTAAACCTTGTCTGTGGTATTCTGAGTAGGATTCAATGATTGAATGACTGTGATGAGCTTCAAACTCCTAAAGGATGGGCGTTAGTGACAGACGCAAAAGAATCAATGGATTCTACTCCAACCTGATTGAGAACCGACAGATGATTAGCCGTGCCGTGACAGGGTGCATTGAACATTTTCACTGAGAGGACGGGACTATAGCCACTGACAACGGTGATGCCCAACATACAGCTTGCCATGGAAAGGAGTAAGAAAGATTGGATGAAGACAGTAGGAAAGCAGAGAGACGGAAGGGACAAAGCATCTCCATTCGCTTATCTGAAATTCTCACCAATGAATTACATAAGTATCTCTATCTTTATGTTTTATTCATATATCATTCATAACCATTTGAATCTGCCTGACTAAGATTTACAAGGTGACCATAGCTTGCTTCATACCAACAATCTCCGTGGGATCGACCCTTACTCGCGTAAGGTTTATTACTTGGACGACCCAGTGCACTTGCTGGTTAGTTGTGCGAAGTTGTGAAATTATGTTTAGACTATGGTATTGAGCACCAAGTTTTTGGAGCCATTACCGGGGATTGTTTGAGTTGTGAAAAGTAGAGATCACAATTTCGTGCACCACTTTCCCTTCTCATTCTTCTTATCTTTCATTTTCTTTTACTTAATTGCATACTTTCATTCATTGCATTATTTTCATTGGTGTTGGAATTTTATTTGGGTCATTGTTTTTTCTATATTTTTGTGGATTATTTGAGAATTATATATTACTTTTTTAAAGGATTGCTTGCATGTTCAATTTAATACTTTCAAATAGCTTATTTACCATGCATGCTATGTGTTTGTGAAAACGCCCGTATGGCATTGTGTACTATTTTTAAGATTTCTTTTAATCTACTACTATAAATGCTTGCTTTTCACAAAACCCTTTTTATATTTTATTAATTAAATATAATTGTTACTACAAACATGTTGTTAGTTTGAAAGACTTGGTAATCTAACTTGGACATTGAATGCTTGATCTATGCTACTCATGCCTTTGTCAGCATGCCAATAAACACCTTGCATTCACTTGTTATCATATGCACTAGCTATTTTCCATTGATGACTTTTCATATGTACTCATGAGCGTGTGTTAACATCATTCTTCTTTATTGTGCATTGATTACCACCTTTCCCGCTCTCTTCCTTGCTCTAACCCTTAGCTTTAAAAGTTACTTTCTTTTTCCCTTTTCAGGATGGCCACCAAGAAAGGTAAAGAGAAAGCTACTCCCAAACCACCGGCAAGAAAAGGAACAAAAAGAGCCCCAGCTGCGGAACCACAACCTCCATCCACTTGGACATCTCAGCATGCACCGAGGACGGTGCAATCTTTAAGTGTGGGGAGGTCGATACCGACTTTCGTGGGTTAGTTACTTCCTATTTTAACACCAATGTTTAAATTTCTTTGTTAAATTAGTTGTTGCATTTGCATATGTGTCTGATTTTATGCATTTAATTACTACTTGGTTGAAGAAATATTTTCTTTTTCAAGAAATTTTTATAGTATTTCAGTAATTTAAATTGAAAAAAAATTAATTAAAATTTTCTATGTGTTAAATTTGTTTGAAGCTGTATTTGGAACATGATTTTTGAGCCAAAGAACACACAACCTGTGAGATTTGAGCTTATTTACATGGTTACATTATTTAACCATAATATTTTATTCTTGTGTGTTTCCTTCTCTATAATTGCAATCTCTGCTTTGTTCCATTCTATATGTCCAATATTTAATGTATTTACATGTTTGCATATGATTGAGGCCATTATTTGATTTTAGCTCACTTATCCCAAATAAGCCTACCCTTTACATCACCCTTGTTAGCCACCTTGAGCCTTTTAACCCCCTTCTGTTCTATAACCACATCACTAGCCTTAAGCAGAAAAACAAAAGTAAATATCCCAAATTGAATCTTTGGTTAGCTTAAGATAGAGATTATGTATCAACTAAGTGTGGGGAAACTGTGGGAACATGGGTTAATAAGGGAATGTATCATGTTTCTAATTCTGAATATTGGAAAATTTGGGTATCTACTCATGTAAAATAGAAAATTAAAAAAATTTCATACGCATTGATATGTTATTTGAGTTTTTATGTCTCTATAAAAAAAGAAAAAAAAAGAAAAGAAGAAAAAAAAAGAAAAGAAAAAAATTATAATATAAATAAATAAATAAGGGGACAAAATTACCCCAATGTTAAGTTAATAAAAGATCAATGCATATGTGACACAAATCAAAAGAAAAGTTGACACATGAGTATGTGATATAAAAGTGGGAATTATGGGTAGCTAGGCATGATTTTAGGAATTATATAGCATGTATGTATGTTAGGTGATAGCTCGGGTTACTCAAAGATTCAATTAATAGCTCACTTAGCCATATATATATCATCACCCTTGCCTTGGCCCCATTACAACCTTGAAAAGACCTCATGATGTGTGCATGGGTATACTAAATATTTGTTGATTGGTTAGATGAAGGACAATGTTTAGGGAAGAATAGAGTGATTGACCCTAGACACTTGAGAGATTAGAGTGATATACACTACCAGTGAGGGTTTAGTGCTTAATTCTATGTTCCCTGCTTTCATAAGCTATCTTCTTACAAGTATACTTGTCTTTATTTTATATGATTTGAATTAGTGAAATCTGATTTATGTTTGTCTTGGAGAACTTATTTATTTTTAACCAAGTAGGTAGAAACATTTTTGCATGTAGTTGCATTCATATAGATAGGTTGCATTTCATACATTCTATCATTCATCTTCACTCCTTTATAGCTTCTCTTGAGCTTAGCATAAGGACATGCTAATGTTTAAGTGTGGGGAGGTTGATAAACCACTATTTTATGGTTTATCTTGTGCTTAATTGAGTGGATTTTATCAATCTTTTATACATTTATTCATATGATTTGCATGTTTTACAATTCCTTCCCAGAATTTATTCTATGATTGAAAACATGCTTCTTTAGCTTTTATTTTCTTTTATTTAATCCTCTCTTATTACCATTAGATGCCTTGATATGTGTGTTAAGTGATTTCAGGGATTACAGGACAAGAATGGCTTAGAGGATGGAAAGGAAGCATGCAAAAGTGGAAGGAATACAAGAAGTTGAAGAAACTGCAAAGCTGTCAGCCTGACCCTCTCGCACTAAAACAACCATAACTTGAGCTACAAAGATCCAAATGACGCGGTTCCATCTGCGTTGGAAAGCTAACGTTCGGGGCTTCGATTTGATATATAATTTGCCATATTGGCCGTACAGATAGGCGACGCGAACGCGTCATCCACGCGGACGCATCGCATCTGCGAAAATCAGCGTGGCAGATTTCGCAAACAGCGAATCCTGGGCTATTTCCGGCCCAGTTTCAAGCCCAGAAAACACAGATTAAAGGCTACAAAGTGGAGGAATGTAGGAGACACTGCAGATCATACTCTCATAATTCATAATTTTAGTTTTAGATGTAGTTTTTAGAGAGAGAGGTTCTCTCCTCTCTCTTAGGATTTAATTCGACTCTTCATCAGGTTCAATATTTCCTTTACTTTATATTTATCTCTTATCTTATATATTTTAATGCTTTTATTGGTATTTGATTTGTGCTGCCCAATTGGCTTATGAACTTTTCATGTTAGGATTATACATTATTGAGATGTTTTTAGATTTATGATTTCAATTCAGCTTTCCACCTTTTTGGTCTTGGTTAAGAAATCGGTAACTCAGGAGTTATCTTAGCTCAGCATAATTGATAACTGTTATCTTTGCTAATTGAATTGAACTTCAATAATCCCAACCTTTTCTTAGGAAATAAATAGGATTCGAAGGTCAAACTAATTAGTCCCTTGACTTTCCTTTGCTTTAGCAAAGGTTAACTAAGTAGAATTAAGATTCAACTTTCATTATTATTGATAAGAATAACTAAGTCTGGACTTCCAATTTCTCATACCTTGCCAAAGGGTTTGCTTTACAGTATTTATTTATTTTAATTGTCATTTGAATTACTTGTCATACTTCTTCCTTATTTCCAAAACTCCCAATTTTACCTTTTTCATAGCCAATAATAAGAACATACCTCCCTGCAATTCCTTGAGAAGACGACTCGAGGTTTAAATACTCGGTTATCAATTTTAAAGGGGTTTGTTACTTGTGACAACCAAAACGTTTGCACGAAGGGATTTCTGTTGGTTTAGAATCTATATCTACAACGCGACTAATTTTATAAAATTCTTTACTAGCAAAAATCCTAACGTCAGCCATATCTCCCACCTACGTCCACTCTTTTAAGCGTGGCAATTCGTAAAGACGTGGCAAAAAAAGCGTGTTGATTGGTTGAAAAAAGCGTGGCGATAGAGCAATCGACAATCTTGCAGACATGATCCTTTCAAAAGCGTGGATGTAGCTGAAAAAGCGTGGCGAAAAGCTATTGCCACATTTTTATAACTTTTTGCCATGCTTTAAAAGCGTCTCAATAGAGTTATTTTCTTGTAGTATATTAAGAAACAAGTATTGGAGCAGCTATTAGCTCTAACAATCAAGGAGGATTCTCTAAATGCTGAATTGTAATAAATTAGGAATGAATAAGCTTGGTTTAATTTTGATTTGAATAAGCTTGTAAGATTTCATATCATTGTGTCATCTAAATTACACTTATAGTGTCTATAAAGGTAGAAAATGGTAGATATATTCGATTTTAGGAGGACATTTGGTTACCAAGTAGTGTATTGAAAGACATTTTTCTAAGTTTTTTTTGGGTCTCAAACCAAAATGGATCTGTTATAAGGGATTGTGAGTTTTGAAATGGGTTAGAGTGGATATGGATTTTTCAGTGGAGAACGGAACTATTCCAATAGGAGTTAGAACTAGTTAACCAACTTCATAAAATTTTGCAATCAATCAAATTAGTACTTGATAGAAAGGACCGACTTTTATAGAAATTTGATAAATTGGACATTTATTCTACTAACTCTTTTGTGCAAATTTTGTAGACAAAAACACTGTCAAATGATATTACAAGCTACAGTTTCATTAGTACCATGTGGAGAGGTCTAGTACCTCCACGAATTGAGTTATTTACCTGGTTTGCATTAGTTGATAGGGTGAATACTAAGGAAAGGTTAGTTAGATTAGGCATTATTGATCATACTAATAAGGTATGTGTATTGTGTAACAGGAATGTTAAGAATGTTTATCACTTGTTTCTTGGTTGTAAGTTTACTTGGTAGGTGTGGTGTGGTATGCGTGATTGTTTGCCTATGATAGATTATGAGCTATTCCAAAGACAATTAAGCAGTACTTCGAGAGTTGGACAGGAATGCATGTAAAAAAAGAACAATAAGGGGTGGTTAAATAGTTTTTTTTCTATCATCTGAAATACAGGGATGAAAAGGAAAAATAGAATATTCAGGAGTCAAAAAGTAGGTGTGACTACGGATTGAATTTCTTTGTTCTCTGTTAATTAGTTCTTTTTATGCTTTGTTTTGGTTCTTTGTTCTTGTTGCTCCATCTTTGTTGCATAGTTGTTAGAACGGGACCAAACCGAACGGTTCGACTGAAAAATTGGTGAACCGAACACTAATCCAGTCCAGTTTAATTTTATAACTATTTCAAAAAACAAATCAGATTAAATCGGTAAGAACCGACACTCGATCGGACCGATCAACGGGTCAACCTGCACGGTCAACAAGCAATAAGCGTTGCAATGGAGGGGAGTTGAACTTGGGTCTTCTAGTATAAGGACCAACCTAACAACCACTAGGCTAATTCTTATTTTGGTTATTTTTAATATTTTTTAAAGTATATATTTTATTTTCACATGATATCCTAATTAATACACATGATATCCTAAGTATATATTTTATTATTATTTTAGCTATAAACTCACCCATTCTTAAAATAATAATATTTTTATTTAACAATAATTATAAATTCACTTATTTTTTAATAATTATATGATATCAATTAATATTATTTTTTTAATAAATACTTATAGTGTATAATAAAATAATAAGTATAAACTAATTAATAAATTATTAAAATTTAAAAATAATAGTTATTTTAATATAAAAATTAAATAAAAATACTTATAATAGAGTAAAAATAATAAAATACTTATTATTCTTATTTAATATTGTTTTAGAATATCTTGATTATTTTTAAAATGTTAGTAAAGATATGTATTTTAAATCTTAATTTTAAATTTTTGACTATTTTATATTTTTATTTATGTAGGACCAGGTCAACCGATTGAACCAATAATCCACCGGTTGAACCAATAATCCAATGACCCAATAGTTTAATTGGTTTGATCACTGGTTTTATTCTAACAACTATGCTTTGTTGTATTGAGTTGCATTACTTCAAAAAAAATTACATTTATTGAAAGATGTAACTAACAACTAACTTTTCTAATCTTATCATAGCAGTAACAGATTCTAAAAGAAACCTCTAACAATACTTAACCAACTAACTTCATGTTATTAGCTTTAAGTCTTGCTCTGCTTGTTCTGTAGTTTCTATTATAGCAACTGCCTTTACACCAATCTTAATGATACTCTAATAATTCGGAAGAGACTAGAATGTGGTGCCGTACGGCTTTGGCATGACATTTATTTAACGAATTTATAGTCTTGCTATACATACAAGTATTTTTGACGTATAAGTTCATATAAGTTAACCCTAACCTAACAAAATTCACTTACATAATGCGTGCGTGAAATTACACCATTTCTCCTCCAACACTTGTATCCTTGATAAACTCCGATTTCGTGGTTTATCTTGTGCTTAATTTAGGGGATTTTATCACCTTTTTCCACATTTATTCAATGAAATAGCATGGTTTTGTAATTCTCTCTTGAATCGTGCTTAAGTGTAAAAACATGTTTTTTAGGCCCTTAAATTGGTGATTTTAACTCACTTTAATTCCATTCGATGTCTTGATGTGTTTGTTGAGTGATTTCAAGTTCATAAGGCAAGTATTGGATGGAAGAAATGAGGAGAAAAGCATGCAAAGTGGAGAATGCATGAAGAAACAAGAATTGGGAATGCATCAATGGGCGCGCACGCGTACAAGGTGCCCACGCGCAAAAGTGATCTCGCATAGAGACGCGCACGTCCACATGACGCTTTCACGCAGATGAAGAAATAGCCAATCAACGCGCACGCGCACATGGTGCGTACGCGCCGATACTCTCACGTGACTCACTTAAGGGCAAAACGCTGGGGGTGATTTCTGAGCAGCCCAGGCCCAATTCCAACATGTTTCTGAGTGTATTTGATGCAGAATTGAAGCCCAAGCAAAGTGGGAGCAATTGTTTGTAGCTTAGCATCATGTAGTTTAGTTTCTAGAGAGAGAAGCTCCCTCTTCTCTCTAGAATTATGTTAGGTTAGGTTAATTTCATCTTAATTCTAGTTCCAATTTCAGGTTCTCATCTTGTTTTCTCTACAATTTCGTGTTTCTATTCTTGATTTCTCTTAGTTTTCATGTTAATTTCCCTTTTTGCTATCTTTTGTGATGATGAGCTCTTGTTGGATTTAGACCTTTTCTTTAATGCAATTTAATGTTTGATGTTCCTTTATTGTTGATTTGAGTTGAGATTTTACCTTCCTTGCAATTGGTAGTTGGTTGATTTATATTTCTTGCACTTTTACTATGCTTTTCATTTGTACCCACCAAATGTTTGACAAAATGCTTGGTTGGGCTTTAGAGTAGAACTCTATGCTCTTGGCTTGGGAAGGTAACTTAGGAACTCTTGAGTTGCTAATGTCCAAGTGATTGATGATTGGGAGCCATTGACCTTAGATCTCACTAATTGAACTGGTGGAGACCTAGGACTTATGGACTTGGATTGACATAACTCATTTGACTCTCCTTTATTAGTTAGAGGATGACTTAATGGGGTTGATCCTTGCCAATTCTCATGTTGTGGTTAGTGATAAGGATAGAGATCCTTGACCAGCAACCCTTGCCAAGGCCTTTTTTGTTATTTGAATTTCCTTATCATTTACTTTTCATGTCTCTTATTCCAAAAACCCCAAAACATACTTCATAGCCAACAAGCATACACTTCATTGCAATCCTCGTGAGACGATCCGGAGTCCAAATACTCCGGTTAATTCTTATTTGGGGTTTGTTACTTGTGACAACCAAAATTTTTGTATGAAAGGATTATTGATTGGTTTAGAAACTATACTTTACAACGAGACTTCATTTGTGAAATTCTAGACCGTCAAAAACCCGTTAATCAAAATGGCGCCCATGCCTGGAAGCGCAATGGTGCTATGTTATTGGCTATTGTATATATTGTGAATAGCTTGATTTTTCGTTTGTTAGTTTTGTTAGTTTTAGGATTTTTTCTCTTTGTTTCTTGTTAGCTTTTGTTTTTTTTTATTTTCTCTTTCACTATAAATTCTCACGACTTTGGCTATGAGTGTGGTTCAAACTATGCTGTAGGAGATGGAATTTACAATGATAACATGCATCAAGGATTTGGAGATCAAAGGTGGGAGGAGCCCCAAGCTTATGGACAACCTTCTTGGCAACAACCTCCTTCGGTTTCTTATGGGTATAATTCAAATATTGATGCATATCAATATAATGTATGTGATGACCCTCATTGTGGTTGTCAACCACAATCATCATATGCATATGAATCCCCTTCTCAATATAGCCCTTCACCATACTCACAAGCCTTATACCACCATTCACCTTCGTATGATCACAACCCATACCCACCATACCAACCACCATATGAACCATATCTAGAACTACTACCATTCCAACACTCATACTCCCATGAACCATAAAATCCATATACACCACCTCAAGAATTTCACCAATATGAACCACTTTCTAATCACAACACCTTTCCCTCAACCCATGAACCCTCTCTTCCACCATCGCCTCCCGATGAAGCCCCCACGCTAGAAGTGAGAGATCTTGACTCTCATATCTTAAGGCAACAAGAGGAGGATGAAAAGAAGTTTGCAGAGTTAAGAGCAAAAATGGCTATCATAGTAGAAACCCTTGGTAACATAGTCTCATCCCGCCTAAGCTTATGCTATCAAGGCACTCCCATTGTTGAATGTGGAGAAGCACCCAAGGAGCATAGTGAGGGAGTGAACTTGAAGCCCCTAGGTGAAGAAGAGGAGTTAAAGCAAGAAGTACAACAAGAGGAGAAGGTAGAGATGATTGAACCAAAGGAAGTAGTGATTGGAAGTCTAGGATATGTTAAGCACATAAAGGAATCTCAAATTGAAAAGCCCTCTTCCACGGAGAGTGGAAGGAATATAAAGGAGGGAAGTAATATTAAGGAAGTAGATAGAGAGTGATGACAAGTCATCATATACCTATTTTTCTATGCTTTTTCATACAATAAATTGATGATTTGTGCTTAAATAGTGAATGCTTTTGTGCTTAAATGATATATTTTCTTGATGTTTTAATTTTATAAATCTTGTAGAAAATAAGAAGAAAAAGAAGCAAAGAAGCACAAAAAAAGGAGAAAAAAAGAGCTTTGGGACACACTTTGAAGTTGGAGCACACTTTGAAGTTGGAGCACACTTTGGAGCCTTAGGCCACGCTTTTAAAAGCGTGGCCCATGACCAAATTAAAGAGGAAAACAACCAGCACGCACACTGCCCTGTCCTTGCCAAGGGCAGGGCAGAATCATGATGAAACAAAGTGAGATTGGAGCAAATTTTCGCTAAGTTAAAATCTGGCCGCTCACAGCATGACCATGCCTACTTCAAAGGGCTATAACTTGAGCTACAAACGTTCGATTGATGTGCTTCCAGTTGCGTTGGAAAGCTGACATTTAGAGCTTTCCAATGATATATAGCAATCCATATTTGGCATACAATTGAGGCAGGAACAAAAGGCATCTTTAAGGGCCAAAAATAAGCGAAAATAAACCAAAGTGCTTCCACCAAGGCTCGAAGCTGGAACCTCACCCCAAAACAAAGTAGCGCTCAATTTTCTGCCCTGCCCTCTTGGAGAGCAGGGCAATGTCGTGCTCTTCATGGAAAATCAAAGAAAAAAATTGCTCCTCAAGTGCTTTCACCAAGGTTCGAACACAAGACCTTCAAGGAAGTAAAGGCTTAGGCTTGGCGCACACAAGCGCATCATGGCACGGTCAAGGAACGTGGTGCGCGCACAAGACACACCAAGGCAACATTGCCCTACCCTCCATAAGGGCAGGGCAGCATCCTCACACACCAAGCTCGCACGCAATGAGCCGCACGCACAATTTCCCTGCTCTGCCCTCCACAAGGGCAGGGCAGCCTCCTGGGAGCAACATATGGGCCAAAATCAACCAAAATTCAATTTAATTCAATCCCTCACCAAATTGAATCAAGGCCATCCAAGACCCATTCTCCCTCAAATACAAAGCAAGCAAAGCCCACTCAACATGACTCAAAGGCACACAGAGAGGCTAGATTAGGAATTTCATTTTGTGAATTTGTTTTTAATTTCAATTTCATTTTATTTTCATTTTGTAAAAAGCCTATATAAAGGCATCACTCTCATTTCAAAGGGGGAGCGGAAATAGGAAGGAGGTTGGCTCTAATAGGAGCTCAATTAGAAAGAGGCTAGCTCCACTAGGGGAGCATTAGGATTTGAGAGCTCTCTCTTAGTTTTCATTTTCTGTTTTGAATCTTGGGTGGAGATTGGAAGAAATTCTGTTTTCATTCTCCATCTGCAACCTCTCTTGTTCTTCTTCTGCAAACTTTCAAGTGAATTGTGATTTGAATCAAAGTTTTCTTCATTGCTTTCATCTTTAATTTTCCTGCATCTTGTTTGCTGTTGGATCAAGGAAGGGATTGAGATCTAGACTTGTTTTCTAGTCTCTTTGATTCCCTGAGATCTTCATTTGTCTCTTTAAATTTCACAATTGAGCTTAATTACATTCTGTGTTGCTTCTTCAAGCAATTTTCCATTTCTGTTTAAATCTGTTGCACTTATTTCATCTTTTACTCCTCTGCTTGATTGCTCTTTACATTTTCTTGTTGAATTTTAAATTCCCTGCACCCAATCCCCTTTACATTTAATGCAATTTACATTTCGTGCAATTTAAGTTTCAGCTATTTTACTTTCTTGCACTTTAAGTTTTATGTAATTTTACTTTCTGCAACTTTAAATTTCCTGTCATTTATAATTCTGTTGGTCACTTTTCACTCAAATCATCAATGTTAGCTTGACTAAACTAATCACCCACTAAAGTTGCTTGATCCATCAATCCCTGTGGGATCGACCTCACTCTAAGTGAGTTATTACTACTTGATGCGACCCGGTATACTTGCCGGTTGGATTTGTGTGTTGGAAATTCGTTTTCCGCAAAAACACCATCAAGTTTTTGGCACCGTTGTCGGGGATTGATTAGATCAACAATGATTAAGTGGGTGAGAAGTCTAGATCAAGCATTTTTTCTTTTTTATTCTCTGTTCTAAGTTGAAACCAAGGTGTTTGAGCTATTGCCTCACTAAGAAATTATTTCTCTGTGACATGAATTTCAAATTTCATTGATGTTTACAAAATACAAATGGAGTTCAACTCATCTTATGGTCAAACAAAATTTTATGGAATATCACCCACCATCACCGATCTCTAATGGTGTTTGGGAATATCTCCAAGAAAATACAAATTCTAAGCACTCCAATCCATGGAGATTTGCTTCACAGACACAAGATGAGCAAGAAAACCATATGGGATATTTCCCTCCACCACAAAATGATGCAAGTCATAATTCCAATGGTGGCTGGGAAAGGAATTCTAATGCTCCATATGATATTCATCCAAAGATATCATCACCTGACCATGCTTCAACAAAAAGCCCCTTTCAAAACTTACCACTCACACAAACTTCCAATAGCCAAAGAATCTCAAGGCTTGAGTCTATGCTCAAAAGATTTGCGGAGGAGAAAGAGAAGTACCAGAAAGAACAAGAGAACTCCCTCAAAAATATGGAAGTACAGTTAGGCCAATTGTCGAATGCATGGAAGGAGAAAATAGAAAAACAAAAACAAAAGGTCCCTGTGTCAAGTGAAATTACAATGAAGGATGAGGGACATGAGCCAAGGATTTTACATTCACAAACGCTACTTGAGGTGACAAAGGAACATGAACATTCACAACCCTCACAAACTTCCCTTGAATCTGTGATCGAAAAATATGAAGAAGAGATGAAGAAATCTTGGGAAGAACAACAAACCTCCTCCATAAAAGAACTATTAAAGCAAATATTGAGTGTAAAAGAGGAAGTGGAAGAACAAGCTAGTGAGGAGGACAATCAAGAACGTCCAAACTCAAGGGAAACAGAGAGGCACATAAAGGACATGCTCATTGAACCACCAATTCAAAAGACTCTGGATGAAGATCAAACTCCAAAAATCACACAGCAACCATATCATGACATCCAAGAAGTGAAGGCAACTAACAAAAGCATCAATTCTGTCCCTAATCCAGCAAGTAAAATCAATCAAGACATTTGCAAAAGAAAGCTTGCTGAGGAAAGGCCAAGACAAGGGACAGTAGCTGAATCTTCTCCCCCCTTAAGGTCATTCCTCTTAACAAACTGGAAGAAGAGGAAGAAAGTGAAGAACAACATGTCAAGCTAATGACACTAAAAGAGCACTTGTTAGGAGGTAACCCAACAGTAGGTAACATTTCTTTTCTGCTTTGTTTTCTTTCTATGCTTTGTTTAAATTCAATAAATTGGCATATGGTTACATTCTAAGTTTGGTGTTGCCCTGCAACAAATTGTCTTCAACTCCTTTGGATGATTGCATCAATTCTACATGAAAGTGTCACACTAAGATTCTAAGTTTGGTGTGCCACTTATTTTTCTATGCAACTCATCCAGCAACATCACTTGTCTGCATAATCATATTGCCTTTGCATTGTTATTTTTCTTTTGTTTTGATAGTTCGTTTGCATTCTCTTTGTTTTAGTCACCTCTTTATTTTTAAGTTTTCTTTTATCAACTGTTTTTGTTAATACATTACCAAGAGAGCTTTATTCATGACAGATTCTTGGCTTGGTGATTGTACTTAACATATAACAGTTTCATTTGCTTAGTATTCAAATAAATTGACATATGATTGCATTCTAAGTTTGGTGTTGCTATGCAACAAAAATTTGGTTCCCATATCTACTAGATACTTGCATCAGTTCCAAGTGAAAGTGTCACACTAAGTTTGGTGTGCCATTTATCTTTTATGCAATGTATTGTGCTCACCTTCTTATGTTTGCAATCAAAATGTCTCTGTCTCTGGTGTCTTGATTATTATCTTTCATTTTGCTTGCTTAAAACACATGTACTACTAATATTTCATTGTATAAGACATTCATGATCCATCTTAGCCCCATAGCCATTGTTCTAATTGTTGCTTGAGGATGAGCAAGCATTCTGAGTTTGGCAAGGGAAAGAGGAGGAATAGAGGAAAAAGGACAACAATAATGAAGATGAACTACAAGGTTGTAGAGTTCCTTTTCTTCTCATTTGTTTCCAGCACTTAAATTGCATGATTGTTTTCATCTTTTCTGTTTACATGTGTGTATGAATAAAGCATAGCTTGAGTCTTGATTTGTAATATGTTGCTGTGGCATTATAACTACCAACTTGAATTCTGTAAGTTCAAAAGCAGTAAAGCATCATGATCATAAACAAACAAGGAATTAAAGAAGAATTTAGCATGTGCATACAAGTATTGGAAAGCTAGTATGATTGATTGTTGCTCAATTGCATTGGATTTTATTTAATTGAAGTTTTTCATCTAGTACATTTTGTGAAATCTTTTGAAATCATGAAAACCTTGAAGAAGCAAATACAATTAAAGCAAGAAAAGAAAAAGGGAAAGAATGAGAAAGCTGAAGGCTCTGAGTACCAATGGCAATTTATTTGCTAAGTGCTTGTGGTGTTTATGTATCAAGCCAAATGCTTGAAAACAAAACACTTAGAAGTCAAGGCTAGGCTCAAGTGCAAAAACACTCCCTCAAAGCTCAAGGTTCTGAGCATCAATGATTAGAGAGTCAAAAAAAAAATGATGAGCTTAATGAAGTCCTCTAATTAAATGCTTGTGGTGCTTATGTATCAAGTGGTAATACTTGAAAATAAAGCATTTAGAAGTCGTAGCTTTGTTATTAACTCATGGGGCAAAGCACCCAAAAGGAGAAGCTAAAAAAAAAAATCAAAAGCTTGTTTCAAGGAAGAATTATAAGAAAAAGATTTCATAAAATGAGCTAGATAGAAGCATCAATCATTTACATCTCTTTTGTGATTGTAGCATGCATAGAAAACTAGCTAACCATGAACATTGAGTTGCTATTCTTCTTACCTTGGATTGAAAATCTTTATTGCATGATTCTTTTCTTGCTTGGGGACAAGCAAGGTTTAAGTTTGGTGTTGTGATGACAAGTCATCATATACCTATTTTTCTATGCTTTTTCATACAATAAATTGATGATTTGTGCTTAAATAGTGAATGCTTTTGTGCTTAAATGATATATTTTCTTGATATTTTAATTTTATAAATCTTGTAGAAAATAAGAAGAAAAAGAAGCAAAGAAGCACAAAAAAAGGAGAAAAAAAGAGCTTTGGGACACACTTTGAAGTTGGAGCACACTTTGGAGCCTTAGGCCACGCTTTTAAAAGCGTGGCCCATGACCAAATTAAAGAGGAAAACAACCAGCACGCACACTGCCCTGCCCTTGCCAAGGGCAGGGCAGAATCATGATGAAACAAAGTGAGGTTGGAGCAAATTTTCGCTAAGTTAAAATCTGGCCGCTCACATCATGACCATGCCTACTTCAAAGGGCTATAACTTGAGCTACAGATGTCCGATTGATGTGCTTCTAGTTGTGCTGGAAAGCTGACATTTAGAGCTTTCCAACGATATATAGCAATCTATATTTGGCGTAAAATTGAGGCAGGAACGAAAGGCATCTTTAAGGGCCAAAAATAAGCGAAAATAAACCAAAGTGCTTCCACCAAGGCTCGAAGCTGGAACCTCACCCCAAAACAAAGTAGCACTCAATTTTCTGCCCTGCCCTCTTGGAGAGCAGGGCAATGTCGTGCTCTTCATGGAAAATCAAAGAAAAAAATTGCTCCTCAAGTGCTTTCACCAAGGTTCGAACACAAGACCTTCAAGGAAGTAAAGGCTTAGGCTTGGCGCACACAAGCGCATCATGGCACGGTCAAGGAACGTGGTGCGCGCACAAGACACACCAATACAACATTGCCCTGCCCTCCACAAGGGCAGGGCAGCATCCTCACACACCAAGCTCGCACGCAATGAGCCGCACGCACAATTTCCCTGCTCTGCCCTCCACAAGGGCAGGGCAGCCTCCTGGGAGCAACATATGGGCCAAAATCAACCAAAATTCAATTTAATTCAATCCCTCACCAAATTAAATCAAGGCCATCCAAGACCCATTCTCCCTCAAATACAAAGCAAGCAAAGCCTACTCAACATGACTCAAAGGCACACAGAGAAGCTAGATTAGAAATTTCATTTTGTGAATTTGTTTTTAATTTCAATTTCATTTTATTTTCATTTTGTAAAAAGCCTATATAAAGGCATCACTCTCATTTCAAAGGGGGAGCGGAAATAGTAAGGAGGTTGGCTCTAATAGGAGCTCAATTAGAAAGAGGCTAGCTCCACTAGGGGAGCATTAGGATTTGAGAGCTCTCTCTTAGTTTTCATTTTCTGTTTTGAATCTTGGGTGGAGATTGGAAGAAATTCTGTTTTCATTCTCCATCTGCAACCTCTCTTGTTCTTCTTCTGCAAACTTTCAAGTGAATTGTGATTTGAATCAAAGTTTTCTTCATTGCTTTCATCTTTAATTTTCCTGCATCTTGTTTGCTGTTGGATCAAGGAAGGGATTGAGATCTAGACTTGTTTTCTAGTCTCTTTGATTCCCTGAGATCTTCATTTGTCTCTTTAAATTTCACAATTGAGCTTAATTACATTCTGTGTTGCTTCTTCAAGCAATTTTCCATTTCTGTTTAAATCTACTGCACTTATTTCATCTTTTACTCCTCTGCTTGATTGCTCTTTACATTTTCTTGTTGAATTTTAAATTCCCTGCACCCAATCACCTTTACATTTAATACAATTTACATTTCGTGCAATTTAAGTTTCAGCTATTTTACTTTCTTGCACTTTAAGTTTTATGCAATTTTACTTTCTGCAACTTTAAATTTCCTATCATTTATAATTCTGTTGGTCACTTTTCACTCAAATCATCAATGTTAGCTTGACTAAACTAATCACCCACTAAAGTTGCTTGATCCATCAATCCTTGTGGGATCGACCTCACTCTAAGTGAGTTATTACTACTTGATGCGACCCGGTATACTTGCCGGTTGGATTTGTGTGTTGGAAATTTGTTTTCCGCAAAAACACCATCAGAGAGTCGAAGGGAACTGATTAGGAAATGAATTCCATCATTAGTGATTTTTTTTCCATGTTGATCAACCCCCTTGATGATCTTGTTGAGCCTTCTTCCAGTGAATTAGAAAGCAAAGTTGAGGAGGACATGCAACCTCCAAGGCACAATGTGATTGAAGAATTGGAAGAAGTGTCCCAAGCAATAGGCTCCCCTATTTATGATGATTCAGCATCAACATATGCTCCTTTTAAGTTTGAAGAGTCCTTCCCCATTATACTTGGAATTGATGATGATGTAGATTTTACTAAACCTCCTATCTATGATTTGAGTAATGAGAAAGAGATTGAAGGCATTGGTGAAGAAGAATAGGAACTTGAGGAAGCTTGGCAAGAGGTAAAGCTTGAAGAACCTTGCCAAGTGGTGGAAGCTTCTAGGAGAGGATGGACGGGAGTAGAGTGTGCCTTGTCAAGATCATTGGGAAATCCTTCATCTAGGTTGTCATCCAACCCTTCATTTAAGTGGGTAAAACTTCTAACTTTTAGCTTTATTATCCCACTTGAATTTGGTTTGCTTGAAACGGATGGCCAACTTAGGGCGCTTTATGGAATTAAGCGTAAGAGGAGGATGTTTAGTGGTTAGCGTTGTAAGTCTAGGCTCATTGTGGTTGAAGCTTCAAGGAGCAAAGGTTGGACTAGTGCTCAATTGGATGGGTCTAGGAAGATAGTTTGGTGCTTCCATGAGGATTCATCTCTCTTGACACCCGGAGGAACTCACCATGACCAACTCAACGACAGGTGTGAAAACAAAGTGTGGGAGACTATAGTTTGTGAAGAACTCCATCAAAGGTGGAGACAGTAGCTTTGAATGATGAACCACAGTGGAAGTCCAAGCATTGGTGGATGTTCAAGGATGGATTCAAGCACAAGCCACCTTGATGGGTAGCTCCCCAAATGTCCAACTTAAGGACTTAAACTAAAAGTGCCTGGTGGGAGACACCCCACCATGGTAAACTCTTTCCATTCTCTTGTAGATATAACGAAGGAATGAATTGGGTTCCATTGGAAATAATTTCTTTACTTCTCGGTATATTTTATTTTGCTTGCTAAGGTGTTTATATATTCTATGCCTCAATTAGGGATGATTCTTTGACCTTGAGTTTTTGCTTGGATTACAAGTTTCTTCAAAGTGTTTGAAAAATTCCCAAAATCTCAAAAATGTGTTTAATTTTACACCTTAGCTTGTTTTAGAGTCTTAAAGGAGATTAAGAGGATATTGAGCCCCCCTTTTGAAAAAAAAAAAATATATATATATATATATATATATATATTTTGGATTGTTAAAACTTGTTGACCCTTTTTATATAAGAATTGTGTTTTGATTGAAAAAGGGGTAAACTAAGGAAATTTTAAATCACAACATTGTATTAGAATAAACTTAGTCAATGTGATGAAAATTTCCAAGAAATTCATTCTTAGGGCACCACCCGAATTGGTTGAAAATTTTTTTTTTAGAACTTTCTTGAACTATATACTTTGTGGAACATGATTTTTGAGCTAGGAACACAAGCATGTAAGACTTGAGCCGCAATTGTGTGGTTATATCTTAGATAACCACTTATTTTCATTCTTGTGTGCATTATTCTCTTTCTATAATTGTGATCTTTGGGTTGTTTGATTCTTTATGTCCATTATTTTATGTATACATGCAGTTATATGATTGAGGCCATTGTTCAAATAGCTCACTTACCTAAATAGCCTACCTTTTATCTTCCATTGTTAGCCAATTTTGAGCCTATGCTTAACCCAATTGTTCTTAATTTTAGCACATTACAAGCCTAAAGCGAAAAACAATAAATGTCCTTATTTGGATCTTTGATTAGCTTAGGCTAGTGAAAGTGTTTATCAATTGATTTTGGGAGAGTTGGGAACATTGGTTGGGATGAAAGTGTATTTTTGTATTTTTGTCAATATTTTGGGAAATTGGATACATACTCATGCATTTAATGTAAAACCATATGCATTGATACTTTTATATATACTTTATTGCAAAAAAAAGAATAAAATAAATAAATAAATAAATAAATAATATAAAATAAAGAATATATATATATATATGTATATATATATCAAAAGGAAAAAAAATAAATAGAAAAGAAAGAAAAAGAAAAGCAATAAGAAGGGGACAAAATGCCCCAAAGTGAAGTTCAACAAGAGTCAATGCATATGTGTGGTGATCAAAAGGAAATGCATGAGTGTGTGGAAAAGTGAAGAATGGGTAGTTAGGTTTGTTTTAGAATTGTCTAGGTTGTCATAGGTTAGGTGGAAAGCTTAGGTCAATCAAAGATTCAAATTCTAGTCCAGTTGACCATATGCATCCTACCTTGACCCTAGACCCATTACAACCTATGGAAAGACCTCTTGATATTTGTATGCATGCATGAAATAATTGTTGATTGTTAGATGAAAAACAAATCTTGGAAAGCATGATTAGGGGAGAATTGAGTGAATCAATCCTATACACTTGAGTGCCTAGAGCGGATACACATCCGGTGAGGGTTCGATCGCTCAATTACATGTTTCCACCTATGATCATCTTTTCTTGCAAGTTTGTAAAATCTTTCAATGATTCAATTCAATTGTGGGTTTGCTTTGATTGCTATGCTTTAGCCTTGTACTTATATGTATTCTTGGAAGTTGACTTATTTTGACCAAGTAGTTGCATTCATTTAGATAGATTGCATTTAGTTAGTTTGCATTGAATAAATGTTGATACCCTTTGCTTCTTTCTTGATTTTAGCATAAGGACATGCTTAGTTTAAGTGTGGGGAGATTTGATAAACCCCGATTTCGTGGTTTATCTTGTGCTTAATTTAGGAGATTTTATCACCTTTTCCCACATTTATTCAATGAAATAGTATGGTTTTGTAATTCTCTCTTGAATCATGCTTAAGTGTAAAAACATGCTTTTTAGGCCCTTAAATTGGTGATTTTAACTCACTTTAATTCCATTCGATGCCTTGATGTGTTTGTTGAGTGATTTCAGGTTCATAAGGCAAGTATTGGATGGAAGAAATAAAGAGAAAAGCATGCAAAGTGGAGAATGCAAGAAGAAACAAGAATTGGGAATGCATCAATGGGCGCGCACGCGTACAAGGCGCGCATGCGCAAAAGTGATCTCGCATAGAGACACGCACGCGTACATGACGCTTCCGCGCGGATGAAAAAATAGCCAATCGACGCGCACGCGCACATGGCGCGTACGCGACGATACTCTCACGTGACTCACTTAAGGGCAAAACGCTGGGGGCGACTTCTGAGCAGTCCAGGCCCAATTCCAACATGTTTCTGAGTGTATTTGATGCAGAATTGAAGCCCAAGCAAAGTAGGAGCAATTGTTTGTAGCTTAACATCATGTAGTTTAGTTTCTAGAGAGAGAAGCTCCCTCTTCTCTCTAGAATTAGGTTAGGTTAGGTTAATTTCAACTTAATTCTAGTTCCAATTTCATGTTCTCATCTTGTTTTCTCTACAATTTTGTGTTTCTATTCTTGATTTCTCTTAGTTTTCATGTTAATTTCCCTTTTTGCTATCTTTTGTGATGATGAGCTCTTGTTGGATTTGGACCTTTTCTTTAATGCAATTTAATGTTTGATGTTCCTTTATTGTTGGTTTGAGTTGAGATTTTACCTTCCTTGCAATTGGTAGTTGGTTGATTTATATTTCTTGCACTTTTACTATGCTTTCCATTTGTACCCACCAAGTGTTTGACAAAATGCTTGGTTGGGCTTTAGAGTAGAATTCTATGCTCTTGGCTTGGGAAGGTAACTTAGGAACTCTTGAGTTGCTAATGTCCAAGTGATTGATGATTGGGAGCCATTAACCTTAGATCTCACTAATTAAACTGGTGGAGACCTAGGACTTATGGACTTGGATTGACATAACTCATTTGACTCTCCTTTATTAGTTAGAGGATGACTTAATGGGGTTGATCCTTGCCAATTCTCATGTTGTGGTTAGTGATAAGGATAGAGATCCTTGACCACCAACCCTTGCCAAGGCCTTTTTTGTTATTTGAATTTCCTTATCATTTACTTTTCATGTCTCTTATTCCAAAAACCCCAAAACATACTTCATAGCCAATAAGCATACACTTCATTTCAATCCTCGTGAGACGACCCGGAGTCCAAATACCCCGGTTAATTCTTATTTGGGGTTTGTTACTTGTGACAACCAAAATTTTTGTATGAAAGGATTATTGATTGGTTTAGAAACTATACTTTACAACGAGACTTCATTTGTGATATTCTAGACCGTCAAAAACCCGTTCACCAATCCCGCATTCCTCCTCCTCCTCCTCCCCCTTTTCCTTCTTTTTCTCTTTTTTCTTTGCATTTCTCCTCTTTTTTCTTCGCGTGTTTCATCTTCGTCGTCGTTCTTTTTATTAATGTTGTCGTTGCTGCATTTTTTTCCTTCTCCTCTTTTTATTGATTTTGCAACATTATATATTTTTTCTTTGTCTGATTATTTTCTCCCAAAAAGAATTCTAAGAATATGAAGTAAGAAAATGAAGAAGAAGCAGCTGCAGAAGATGAGAAAGAGGAAGAGGAAGAGTTTTGAATTATGTAGAACTTATCATAATAAAAATACATCGAAATATGTTCAAAATACATCGCAAGTATTCCAAAATACACCAAAACGCGAATGGAACAGATTCATCACAATAACAAATCAGATTCATAATTCTTACATAGAAATTTTGCTATAAATGCACAAAAATGTTTTCTTTAGTTCATCTTTTCTTCTTTTTTTTCCTTTATTTCTTTCTTTTTCTTAGTTGAATAAATATGGGTTCATCATCTTCCAAGTAATTTTACAACATTATGTGTTTTTTTCTTCTTTGTTTAATTGTTTTTGTTTTTATTCTTGTTAAAAGAGTAAACAAGAAGAAACTTGAGAAGGTAGAATAAGATGAAAAAATAATGAATAAGAAAGAAAAAAGAAGATGATAAAATCAAGTTCTGAAATCAGTTTTGAACAGTTATCTTGTTGTTGAAGATAATGAATGATTCAAGTTCAGATTGTCAATTGAACAGTGAAGTGGATTATTGTTTTGAATCCAATCAAGTGATTGAGGTGTAGTTCGAATCTAGTTAATGTTTTCGTTAGTAGTTCATGATTCTGTAGCTGAATAATGTTATACACTTTGTGAAAATTGCTGTTCATCATTGTCCGTTGATGGTTTAAATTGAATGTAATGTTTAACAATTTTCGGTGTTTTTGTACTGATAAGTTCTGCATAATTCGAAAGTCTTCCTCTTTCTCCTCTTCATCTTCTACTCCTGCTTCTTTTTTTTTTAATCATCATCACCATCATATCCTCTTCTTCTTTTTTCTTCTAATTATTTTTTTCTTCTTGTTTTACCTTCTCAAGTTTCTTCTTGTTTTACTTTCTTAATATGAATAAAAACAAAAAAAATCAAACAAAAAAGAAGAAAAAACACATAATGCTATAAAATTTCTTGGAAAAGGATGAATTTACATTCATTCAACTAAAAGAAAGAAAGAAATAAGAAAAAAATAAGATAATAAAATGCAGCATTAAAGGAAGTATTTTTGTGTATTTGCTGTAAATTTCGGTGTAAAACTAAGATATTTATGTGTATTATTTAAGAATTTTTTGTGTATGTGTACTGATAAATTCTGCATAATTCAAAACTCTTCTTCTTCTTCCGCCTCATCTTCTACTGCTTCTTCTTCTTTAATGCATTTTTTTCTTCTTTTTTTCTTTATTTTTTTCTTTCTTTTACTTGAATGAATGTAGGTTCATCCTCTTCTAAGTAATTTTGCAGCATTATGTGTTTTTTTTCTTCTTTGTTTGATTTTTTTGTTTTTATTCTTGTTAAGAGATAAAACAAGAAAAAACTTGAGAAGATAAAACAAGAAAATAAAATGAATAAGAAAAAAATGATGATGATAATAAAAAAGAAGAAGCAGCAGAAGATGAGAAAGGGGAAGAGAAAGAGTCTTGAATTATGCAGAACTTATTCGAATAAAAATACACTGAAATATTTTCAAAATATACTGCAATATTTTCAAAATACACCGCAAGTTTTTCAAAATACATCGAAACGAGAATGGAACAGATTCATTTAAATAACAATTCAGATTCAGAACTCTTACAGCGAATATTTGCTACAAATGCACAAAAATATTTTCTTTAATTTTGAACTAAGCAACATCATCAATATGGCAAACTTCTACAATAATAATAACAACGATACGTATAAGAAGAAGAAGATCAGACGATGATGACTATAACGATGATGATCATGATGATGAAAATGATGGAATAGTAGGAGAAAAAATAAATAAGGAAAAAAATTCTAATAATAAAAAAAAAGAAGAAAAAAGAGAAAAGTTAATAAAAAAAATTTATAAAAAAAATGACTTATATACTGAGAATAATTGATGAATCAATATATTGTCGTTAGTACGCCTAACTTGTTAATCACACATTCATGCAAAAATTCAGCTTAATTATATAGTCACATAAGACTATAACAGAGGTAATAGCGCCAAAGACAAACGCGGCAGTGCCTAACTCAATCAAAACTGGTTTAAGCTATTTTTTTTTATGATTGACGAATGCAGAGATTTGGTATATATGGCTTCTAGATTTATTCTTTCTATCCAAATCAGGCTTTTCGCCTTTTAATTATATCATGAAAAATAAAAACAAACAGAAAAAGAAGATAAAGCTATTTTTTTTTCAATTGTATCTTTTTATTCAATAAATAAAAGACTAATTTGTTATATATTTAAATTTTATTATTTAAAAGTTTGTGCATGACTAATAAACTGCTACATATATAATATGAGATTCGAACTCCCGACATTTATTTAAGAGAATGAATAAGTTAATCGCTCAACCAATTTAAGTTAGAGCCTATTTGGGCGCCATTCTCAAAAAAAAATCTTTTACAAAAGTAAAATTGATTTTATGTTTTGATATCTCATGTAAAAAGATGTTTTTATTTATTAATTATATTTAGATAAAATAAGATAAAAGTATTTTTTTGTTCATTTATTATGTGAAAAAGATCTTTTTTTTAAAGAAAAAAATATTTAAAAAAGATGTAAATTATAATTTCTCAAAAAAAATTTTATTGATTTAATGACACCTAAATAAACACTTAATTAAAATATTAATTTTAAATTTAACTATATTATATATATATATATATATATATATATATATATATATATAAAATAAGCAACCAAATAAAATACATATTGAAATATAAAATAAAATAATACATATTTTGATATATAAATTCATAGTGACTGAGTTGTAGTATGTAAATAACAGTTTTGTTTTTTTGGGCTGAGCAAACCCAACCCAACAGGCATCCACCCACAACCGTGCCCCAAAAAAATTTGTGATTACTAGCAGTTTTGTTCTAAATTATGGAAATTTCAGGACCAACAGATGTAACTTAATGGGGCCTTTTTTTCTTGGTTAAAGTATGGGAAATTGAGAGAATTCGTAATCCATCCAGCTGTTAGCTAGGAAAATGATTCGGTACGCCTTAATCCTTAACATTTGTCCACGCAGACATCAAAAGAGACAAACAGTTGCCCATGTTGTACACTTGTACTTCATCCGTTAATCTCGGCGCCTGATTCAATACTCTTGGAAGATTTGGAGTATTAAAACTCTTTTTAAAAAATTAAATAAAAAAAATTTATTTAAAGTTTTAATACTCCTTAATTAAGAAGAGAGAGAAGAATTATTATTTAATTATTAAAGAAAGAAAAAAGAATTAACATTAAATTCTATTTGGTTAAATTTTGTTTTAATTTAAATTTATTTTATTTTTAGATTGATATTAAATTATTATAAAATTATGATAAAAATAAAAATTTAAAAGAATTAAAAAAATATAATACTCTTATTATTCTAAAAATTTTTTATTTAAACAAACATATTCATATTATTTTAAAATTAATACGAATTAATTTATTTAAAATTTTTAAATTTTAAATAAATATATTCATCTTATTTTAAATAAACGTTTTCGTATTATTTTTTTAAAACGGTTAAACATAGTTTTTAAATATCTCAACAAAAGAGATAGATATATGTAATCTTTCAAATTAATAATATTAGAGTGTATATATAAGTACATAATATCTAAAAAGATTAATAAATCTTACGTAGAAAATATAGTTAGAGATATTTTTTATTTAAGATAATAAAAATAATACGAATACGTTTATTTTTATTAAATTAAATTATTAATTTAAATTATATCTATCTAAATTTTAAATAAAAAATTTTAAAAATTTAAAATTCAAATATGTGAATAAAATTAGATTAATAAAAAAATAAAAATATACGAATATGATTCAAATTGTACAGAAATAGAAATGAGTTTGTCGATGAACAAACTCATTATTTTCAATGAACAAAAAAGATAGTATATTAAATAAACTTTATGAAATAAATTATAATTTTAAGTAAATAATTAAAATAAATAAAATATAAAATTATTAATTAATTAGATTTTATTAACTAATTAAATAACTTATATACTAATAGAGCATATTAAATTTCTTATAATAATTATAATTATAATTTATTAAAAATATATTTTATAAGTTGTAATTAACATGTTTGTAGTTTTTCAAAAAAAAGTATTAATTGTTTATTGATTTCATCAGTATACATTAAATGTTAACTTAAATCAACGCAAAGTAAATTAAATTTTTAATTTTAATAGTGTTTTTTTGTTAAAATTATATGAAGTTTTAAAACTCCAAACATCAAGAGAGTATTGTAACATCCACCATTAATCTCAGATCTCACATATCCCACTTAAAAGTCCCATCTTTAAACCAAAATTCAATAAAAATCTTAAAATGATGATTTATGAGTGGTTAAGCTTTGAAATTAATTAATCGAGTTGTAATCACTATGCATCACAACTCATAAGAAGTTTAGAAAAAGTACTAGTTGATTAATGTTATCTATTTTAATCAAATACTAGGAGATATGAATAAATCAGTTAAAAATTAGGTATCAAGTGAAAGAGAAATCCATTTAGCATTTATATTTCTTTTGCATTTGATGTGGATTTTCAAACTTCAAACAGTATAACACTTCAATTTCACATTTCTTTGACTCTTGCAGCAACATGTAGAAAACCAAATACACATCCTTTGAAATGATGCCTTTTTTCTCAAGTGGTTTATACTTTATACAAAGTTCAAACCCCATAATGCGTGTTCTCATGCTCCTCTTCCAAGTTATGTGGTTTAAAAAGTTCAAAACCCATAAATATATGTTCCCATTTGTAGTCGGTGCGCTTATAATGCTAGCTTATCAAATCTCCAAAATCAAAAGTTCTTGGTGTATGTGCTGGACTTCTACTCATTAGTGCCCATTGTTGACAACAATCATTTCAAACCCCTTCTTATATAACATAATAATCATCCCACCACCGTTATCAAGGGGAAAAGAAAGAAGAACCACATGTAATTAAATCTTCTCATGATACAAATGAAGAAACAAAACCATCATCCATTATAAATCATTAAACAATGCAAGGCCCATATATACTGTATAACATTGTTCGGAAAACCAAATTGGTCATTAAGCTGATAGAATTAAAAATTTAAAAGTTTAATTAAAATTCAATCGAACCGTATATAATAAAATAATATATTTATATAATATATATTTTAAAAAAAAAATATTATTGTATTTTATTATTTTAAATTGATTAATAACTGTTTAAAAAATTATACTAATTCAATCGGTTAACTCAACTTTTAATTGTTTTTTTTTTATTTTTTTGATTAATTCATTGTCAATTAATTTTTTATTTGAACAAGACTGACTTAGTGATTGATTCCTAATTAATTCGATTAAATTGACCGTTTCGGTTTGCTTCTTAAAACCATGCTATATACCTCACTCCCTTAGAGTTGTTGAGATATTGAAATCATGGAAAATAGTTCAGGAATTTTAACAACATTGTTCATCACCTTTTTACTACTAATTCCTTCTTGTTGTGTTATCTTTGTGAATTGCAAAACCCTTGAAAGTTCATCACTATCACTAGATTTGACGATCCCAGACATTTTAGGGTTCTTAGACGAGAGACTAGCTCTTATATTCCCAATAATTCAAGCATTCAAGACCACAATAACTTCTGACCCGTTGGGTATAACCTCAACATGGAGTGGTCCAAACATATGCAACTACACTGGCTTCTACTGCGACAACCCACCGGACAACAAAACCGCCGTAACCGTCGCATCCATAGATTTCAACGGCTTCCAGCTCTCCGCTCCGTCCCTCGACGGCTTCATAGACCAGCTCTCGGACTTGGCAATATTTCACGCCAACTCCAACAACTTCTCTGGCACCATTTCTCCGAACATAGCAAAACTAAAGTTCCTGTACGAACTGGACTTGAGTAACAACCTCCTCTCCGGCGTGTTCCCCGTTTCCGTTCTCAACATGCCCACATTGTCCTTTCTCGACATAAGGTACCATGCACATACAATTTTCTTTTTTTCTGTTTTATTTTTCTCAGTTAATAATTCCTTGATAAAAATAACGTAAATATTTATTTTCCCGTTAACAACTCAAGATGAACCACAAAGATAAAAAAAAAAAATAATAATAATAAGAGGAAAAAATAACAAAATTAATTAAACGTCGGCCAAAAGTATTAATTTCTAAATTTCTTTTTTTCTTTTTATTCAGACAATATATTAACCGTATGTTCTAGATTAAATTAAACATGTATTGTTTAGGTAATAAAATCACTAACCAGCCACCATTATTAGTCAAAATAAAATCAGTAACCAGCCACCATTATTATTCAACTATTTTACTTTTTAATTATGCTACGTGCAATCTGCATATCAAAATTAAGGGGAAAAAATCAATTGCTTATATAAAATATATATTAAAAAATAAATTAAATATCATATATATTTGTATATATATACATCGTTACTAATTTATTTGATAAATGATAGGAAAAGTATAGGTAAACAATGAAAATATTAAACAATGTAAATAATAGATACATTGGATGTTTATTTTACTAGTGTACGGATAGTTATTTTAATATTAAAATTTAGAAGGTTAATTTAGAAGTGTGGTGTATTTTAATTTAATTGGTAGTTATTCATATTGTTCAACAAAATTATTGTCCCCTAGCATTCTCCTTATTAAAATGTACGTATAATTTTTTTACCTTTTTCTTTTTTTTCTTTGGCCTTTTGTTAGATGATTATTAGTTGTAGAAGGAGTTTCATTTTCTTAATTATTAGACATGATAAAAGTATGTTCTTTTATTGTTTTTTCACGCTCTTTATTGTCTTCTTTCTTTTCTTTTTTTTGGAGTAAAGTATTATTTTGGTTCTAATATTTGATCTAAATTTTAATTTAGTTTTTAATATTTTAAGTGTACTATTTTATTATCAAAAGCTTTCAAATATCATGTTTCATTTCTAAAAAGATTTTAAGCAAGTTTAATTTTATCCCACCGTTAAATTTGACACAAACAATTCTCATATTAAAGAGTCAATAATATTTAATTTCAATAATAAGTAAAATCATCCCACTAACGATTATCAAGATAAAAGTTCTTCTTAGATTTTAGAACCTTGATAATTTATTGTTAGAATTTGAGATTTTGTACAAGAAAAAAATTGAGGAAAATAAATATTATAAAAAGATTTTAGTTATGTTGCTGTAAGATATGAAAAAAGATACCGCTTAATTAGTACCGCTATAAATTTTCAGATCACTTATTTCATTAACTATTCGTGTTAAATTTAACCGTAGGATGACATTGAACCCATTTAAGATGTTTTAGAATAAAAATAAAATTTTTAAAATAATAAAATTTAAATTAAAATTTGACCCAAAAATTAAAGATTAAAATAATATTTTATCTTATTTTTTTTATAACAAAACCATATTTACTTAACATTTTTGGATAATAATAATCAAATACCCTAAACTTGTGTGTAGACTTTGCTTACTCGTGTGGAGTTTTAAGCCTTATGAATAATTACAAAAATAAAAGAATAAAAAATATTATATAAATATTAAAAGTAGTAAATATATATTTAATATATATATATTATTTAGTTTATTTTTAATATATATTTTATACTAATTATTAATGTTTAGTATATTTGTATCTTGTTATTTGTATAAGGTACAATTTGTTTTCCGGAACAGTGCCACCCAGCATATTTACCCAAGCTTTGGACGTACTTTTTCTGAACAACAACAATTTCGCCCTGACTCTTCCCAACAACTTAGGGGACACAAAGGCTCTCTACCTCACTCTCGCAAACAACAAATTCACCGGCCCCATTCCACGAAGCATCAGAAAAGCCTCGGCCACGCTGACCGAGGTTCTCTTCCTCAACAACCTCCTGACCGGTTGCCTGCCCTATGAGATCGGGTTCTTGAAAAAGGCCACCCTCTTCGACGCCGGAAACAACCTCCTCACAGGGCCGTTGCCGTCCTCCTTGGGCTGCTTGGAGAGCGTGGAGCAGCTAAACCTAGCCAGGAATCTGTTGTATGGACAAATTCCGGAAGTGGTGTGCGCACTTGGTAACTTGGCGAATTTGTCACTGTCCTATAACTACTTCACCAAGGTGGGACCACTGTGCAGGAATATGATTAAGAAGGGTGTTGCTGATGTGAGGAAGAACTGTATTTCGGGGCTTCCGAATCAGAGATCGGCGCAGGAGTGTTTTGCGTTTTTCTTGTCGCGGAGAAGTTGCGGGAACCCGGCGTGGTTTAACTTCTTACCGTGTAAGATTCCGCCGTGGAAGAAACCTAATAGTGAGAGCAATAGTACAGTAACAACGACGAGGAAGAGGAATTTGCTTTCATATTCTGCTCCTTTCAGAAATAGAGTGCTTTTGTAGCAATATATATCTAGTGGATGAAGGATATATACGTATAACTTGAAAAAGAACGTAAAAAGAGAACTTCATGGGAAAATGAGAACAGACTCTAGTAGATAGCTATGCTAATAATGTTTGTATTTAACTATCTAAAAATTAATATTAGTAATGTTTGTACTTGACAAAATGGCTATGCCTTTGTGTGTTAGGATTAGGACTTTGGAGTTGCACGTATTTATTTAGGAAAAATTACATTTTAATAAAGTTTTCAAACATTTTTATTTAGTTCAAAACATAAAAATTAGGCCCAATAAAGATAAAAGGTCTGACTTAAAGGAGGAGACCTCCATCATATGGCCAACCTCTTTGAAGGAGGTCGAACACAACGAAAGGAGCCCAGCTCCACTTAGCAAATTCAACCTCTTTATTTGAAGGAGCCTTCTCAAATCTCTCCAACTATCTTCATTTACTCTGAAAGATAGATCTTAACAAACTCTCAAGATAAAGGTGGAACTACTTCAACAAAGGTGGTTATCAGCTCTACTATAAATACACTGACACTCTTCAAGCATACACACGTTCTAATCTACTAAAAACCTGCTTAAAAGTAATCCTTGATAACTTAAGTATCAGAATCTCATGCAGGTACAACCCTCTAACTACCTCCTTATGAAGAAATTGGACGACAGCACCTACACTACAAGAAAACAAGTTTTTTGCTACGCTTTTAAAGCATGGCGAAAAGTTTTTAAAAGCGTAGCGATAGCTTTTCGCCACGCTTTTGAAAGGGTCACAACTGCAAGGGTGTCGGTTGCTCTATCGGCACGCTTTTCGTGACCTATTGCCATGCTTTTTTTCTTGCCACGCTTTTAAAGATCGCCACGCTTTAAAGCGTAGCCATATGTGTGAAATATGACTACGCTTTTAAAGCGTGCCAATAGCAAGATATAGCTACGCTTTTAAAGCATGCCAATAACATGCCATATGGCTACTGGTGCACGAAATTGTAAATCACACATTTCACAACTAGTACCACTAACTAGCAAGTGCACTGGGTCATCCAAGTAATACCTTACGTGAGTAAGGGTCGAATCTCACGGAGATTGTTGGCTTGAAGCAAGTTATGGTTATCTTGTAACTCTTAGTCAGGATAATAATAATTCTCAGTTTTGATTGGTAGTAAATAAAAAGCATGGATTAAATAATACTTGTTATACAGTAATGGAGAATATATTGGAGCTTTGGAGATGCTTTATCTTCTGAATCTCTGCTTTCCCCCTGTCTTCTTCTTCACGCACGCAAGGTTCCTCCTATGGCAAGCTATGTGTTGGTGGATCACCGTTGTCAATGGCTACCATCCGTCCTCTCAGTGAAAATGGTCCAGGTGCGCTGTCACCGTACGGCTAATCATCTGTCGGTTCTCACTCATGCTGGAATAGGATCCATTGATCCTTTTGCGTCTGTCACTACGCCCAACCCTTGTGAGTTTGAAGCTCGTCAAAGTCATTCAATCCCTGAATCCTACTCGAAATACCACAGACAAGGTTTAGACTTTTCGAATTATCAAGAATGCTGCCAATGGATTCTAGCTTATACCAAAAAGATTCTAATTAAGGAATCCAAGAAATACTCATTCAATCGAAGGTAGAACGGAGGTGGTTGTTAGGCACGCGTTCATAGGTTGAGAATGGTGATGAGTGTCATGGATCATCACCTTCTTCATATTGAAGTGCAAATGAATATCTTAGATAGAAACAAGCGTGTTTGAATAGAAAGCAGAAATAATTACATTAATTCATCGAGACACAGCAGAGCTCCTCACCCCCAACAATGGAGTTTAGAGACTCATGCCGTTAAAAAGTACAAAGTTCAGATCTAAAAATGTCATGAGATACAAAATAAATCTCTAAAAGTTGTTTAAATACTAAACTAATAACCTAGGTTTACAGAAAATGAGTAAACTGAGATAGATAGTGCAGAAATCCACTTTTAGGGCCCACTTGGTGTGTGCTGGGGCTGAGACTTGAGCTTTTCACATGCCTGGGCTGTTTCTGAAGTTATACGCCAGGTTATAACCTATTTTGGGCGTTTAACTCCAACTTGTAGCCTGTTTCTGGCGTTTAACGCAAAAATGGAACATGGAACTGGTGTTAAACGCCAGTTTACGTCATTTATCGTCAAGCAAAGTATGAACTATTATATATTGCTGGAAAGCCCTGGATGTCTACTTTCCAACGCAATTGAGAGCGCTCTAATTGGACTTATGTAGCTCCAGAAAGTCCATTTCGAGTGCAGGGAGGTCAGAATCCAACAGCATCAGCAGTCCTTTTTCAGCCTGAATCATATTTTTGCTCAGATCCCTCAATTTCAGCCAGAAAATACCTGAAATCACAGAGAAACACATGAACTCATAGTAAAGTTCAGAAATATGAATTTTTCCTAAAAATTAATAAAAATATACTAAAAACTAACTAAAACATACTAAAAACTACATGAAATTACCCCCAAAAAGCGTATAAAATATCCGCTCATTACAACACCAAACTTAAACTGTTGCTTGTCCCCAAGCAGCTAGATAAATAAAATAGGATAAAGAGAAATAAAGAAGCAATAATATCTCATAGTTTTAAATGAAGCTTATATTCTAATTAGATGAGCGAGGCTAGTAGCTTTTTGCTTCCGAACAGTTTTGGCATCTCACTTTATCCTTTGAAATTCAGAATGATTGGCATCCATATGAACTCAGAATTCTGGTAATGTTATTGGTTCTCCTATTTCAGTATGTTGATTCTTGAACACAGTTACTTATGAGTCTTGGCTGTGACCCTAAGCATTTTGTTTTCATGTATTACCACCAAATACATAAATGCCACAAACACTTAACTGGGTGAACCTTTTCAGATTGTGACTCAGCTTTGCTAAAGTCCCTAGTTAGAGGTATCCAGAGTTCTTAGGCACACTCTTTTGCTTTGGATCACGACTTTAACCACTCAGTCTCAAGCTTTTCACCTGGACTTTCATGACACAAGCACATGGTTAGGGACAGCTTGGTTTAGCCGCTTAGGCCAGAATTTTATTCCTTTTAGGCCCTCCTTTCCATTGATGCTCAAAGTCTTGGATCCTTTTTCCCCTTGCCTTTTGGTTTAAAGGGCTATTGGCTTTTTCTACTTCTCCTTTTTTTTCACTGCTTTTTCTTGCTTCAAGAATCAATTTGATGATTTTTCAGATCATCAATAACATTTCTCTTGTTCATCATTCCTTCAAGAGCCAACAAATTTAACATTCATAAACTCCACCATCAAAATTATGCACTGTTCAGGCATTCATTCAGAAGACGAAAAGTATTGCCACCATATATAAATAATTTGAATTTTTCTTATTAAAAACTCGAAAAAATATTGCCTCCTTATTCTAAAAATCTGCTATTTTATTCATGTTTGATGATGATGAGAAAAATAAATTATAGCTTAATTCGAGATAAAATCAAAATAAAGATACTAATTACTATTACTCATATATAACTTCTAAGATAAATTCCTAATAAGAACAATTATCACAGAGTTAAGGCTAAGATTAGGACTCAACAACCTTTATTTTTGAAGGTGGATGCTCCTTTAGTCTGTGGGGTGCTTAGCCCTTCAAGAGATAGCTTCTGACGCTTCAGTTCCTTCAGTTCACACCCTTGCTCTTCTTGTTTCCCAAGCAGTTTGCAAAGCATGCTATTTTGATTTTTTCTGTTCTTCCTTTAGTTGGTCCATAGCTTCTTGTAACTTGGTAACAGATGCTTCAAGACGCTCCCAGTATTCAATTTGAGGGATTTTCGGGAGGAACTCATGTGCCTTCCTCTTGATGGGGTCGTCCTGCACTTGTTGTCCTTCCATTGATTTTTTGGTGATTGGTTGCTCAACTGAGATATACTCATTTACTCCCATCTTTACCCCAGCATCTTTACATAGCATAGAGATTAAGCTTGGATAAGCCAATTTGGCATCTTTGGAGTTCTTGTATGCAATTGTGTAAAGTTCACAAGAAATCAGTTGATGAACTTCCATTTCTTTTTCCAACATAATGCAATGGATCATTACTGCTATTTTGATGGTGACTTCAGAGCGGTTGCTAGTGGGCAGTATAGAACGCCCAATGAAGTCCATCCAGCCTCTGGCGACTGGTTTGAGATCTCCTCTCTTGAGTTGGTTTGGGACACTCTTTGTGTTAGTTGTCCACTTGATTCCAGGGAGGCATATGTCCTCTAGAATTTTGTCCAAGCTCTTATTTGTTCTCATCATTCTCCTATTAAAGGAGTTTGGGTCATTTTGCAGTTGAGGCAGCTTGAAGATCTATCTTATTTTGTCAGGGTGGAGGGGAACAATCTTTCCTCTGACCAGAGTTCGATAGTCATAGAAGGCGGTTCCAACTATTCTCTGCCTGTCTGTTTGCCACAGATTAGAGTAGAATTCCTGAACCATATTTCTTCCCACCTTTTTTTCAGGATTAGCTAGGATTTCCCAGCTCCTGTTTCAAATTTGCTCTTGGATCTCCGGATATTCGTCTTCTTTCAGATCGAATTTAACTTCCGGGATCACTGGCCTTAGATCCATTATTTTGTAGTAATGGTCTAAATGTTCTTTGGTTAAGAACTTCCCTTGATTCCAAAGTGGTTTTGGAATATTCTCTTTCTTACCTCTTGGAGTGGTTTATTTTCCTTTAGGAGCCATGATCTTAGTGGGTATTGGCTTAGTGATCACGGATAAACACACCAAACTTAGAGGTTTGCTTGTCCTCAAGCAAAAGAAAGGAAAGGAGAGAAGAGGGATAGAGGGAGAGCCAAGTTCGAATTGTGGAGGAGAGGAGGGAGGCCGAACGCGGATTTAAAGGGAAGAGGGGGTGGGTTTTCAAATTTTTTTGAAAAAGATAGGATAGAATATATGATTTGTAAAAGATAAGTATGATGGGAAAAAGATGTAATTTAAAATTGAAAAGATATGAACGATATTTGAAAAAGATAAATCTGAATTTTGAAAAGAAGATATGATGAGTTTGAAAAGATTTGAAAAGAATTAAAAAAGATAAGTGAGTTTTGAAAAAGGTTTGAAAAGATATTGAAGAAAAATTAAGAAATATGTTTAGGATTAAAAATTTTTCGAAATTGAAGTTGAAAGATGAGAGTTTGTAACATGTTTATGCAAGAAATCATAAATTGAAACATGAAAAATGGAAAAAATTTGAAGTGAAAACGAAGTTACCTTCTCCCCACAACCCTAGCGTTAAACGCCCAACTGCTGCATGTTTTGGGCGTTTAATGCCCATCTGTTGCTTCTCCTGGGCGTTTAACGCCCAGCTGTAGCTTCTGGCTGGCATTAAACGCCAGAAAATCCTTTATCACTGGGCGTTTTTCTGAACGCCCAGGATGCTGCAAATCTGGCGTTAAACGCCCAAATGGCTATCCCTACTGGCGTTAAACGCCCAGTAGATGCTTCTTTTGGGCGTTTAATGCCCAAAACAGTTTTTACTGGCGTTTTCGCACCAGTGAGCTTCTTTTTGCTGTTTTATCCTCTGAATCCTTCTGTAACTCTGTGAACTCATGCAATTGCTATTTTACCTTGAAGATAATTAATATGAACCTATAAAATTATCATTTAATTAACAAATAAGCTTTGTTAATGGCTGGGTTGCCTACCAGCAAGCGCTTCTTTATTGTCTTTAGCTGGACTATTACTGAGCTTTTAATCAAGTCTCAGTTTTGAGCATTCTTGCTCAAAATTTCTTTCAAGATAATGTTTGACTCTCTGTCCATTAACAATGAATTTTTTGTTAGAGTCATTATCTTGAAGCTCTACATATCCATATGGTGACACACCTATAATCATATATGGTCCTCTCCACTAGGATTTCAACTTTCCGGGAAATAATCTGAGCCTGGAATTAAACAGTAGAACTTTCTGCCCTGGCTCAAATACTCTGGGTGACAGCTTCTTATCATGCCATCTTTTTGCTTTCTCTTTATAAATTTTTGCATTTTCGAAAGCATTGAGTCTGAATATCTCTATCTCGTTTAACTGGAGCAATCGTTTTTCTCCAGCTAACTTGGCATCAAGGTTTAGGAATCTGGTTGCCCAGTAGGCCTTGTGTTCCAGTTCCACTGGCAAGTGACAGGCTTTTCCATACACAAGCTGGTATGGAGAGGTCCCTATAGGAGTCTTGAATGCTATTCTGTATGCCCACAGAGCATCATCCAAGCTTCTTGCCCAATCCCTTCTATGGTTAATCACAGTCCGTTCCAGGATTCTTTTAAGTTCTCTATTAGAGACTTCAGCTTGCCTATTTGTCTGTGGATGATATGGAGTTGCCACCCTGTGGCTAACTCCATATCGAACCATAGCAGAGTAAAGCTGTTTATTGCAGAAATGAGCACCCCCATCACTGATTAGTACTCTAGGGACACCAAATCTGTTGAAGATGTGTTTTTGGAGGAATTTTAGCACTGTCTTAGTATCATTAGTGGGTGTTGCAATAGCCTCCACCGATTTGGATACATAATCCACTGCCACTAGAATATAAGTGTTTGAGTATGATGGTGGGAAAGGCCCCATGAAGTCAATACCCCATACATCAAACAACTCAATCTCCAAGATCCTTTGTTGAGGCATGGCATAACCGTGAGGCAGATTGCCAGATCTTTGGCAACTGTCACAATTACGTACAAACTCTCGGGAGTCTTTATAGAGAGTAGGCCAGTAGAAGCCACATTGGAGGACTCTTGTGGCTGTTCGCTCACTTCCAAAATGTCCTCCATATTGTGATCCATGGCAATGCCAGAGGATCTTCTGTGCTTTTTCTTTATGCACACATCTACAGATTACTTCGTCTGCACATCTCTTGAAGAGATATGGTTCATCCCACAGATAGTATTTTGCTTTTGAGATCAATTTCTTTGATTGCTGCCTACTATACTCTTTGGGTATGAATCTCACAGCCTTGTAGTTTGCAATGTCTGCAAACCATGGTACTTCCTGGATGGCAAGGAGTTGCTCATCTAGAAAGTTTTCAGAGATCTCAGTAAGAGGGAGGGACGCCCCTTCTACTGGTTCTATTCGGGACAGGTGATCTGCTACTTGGTTCTTTGTCCCTTTTCTGTCTCTTATTTCTATATCAAACTCTTGCAGAAGCAACACCCATCTTATGAGTCTGGGTTTTGAATCCTGCTTTGTGAGTAGATATTTAAGAGCAGCATGGTCAGTTTACACAATCACTTTTGATCCTACTAAATAAGATCTGAACTTGTCAATGGCGTAAACCACTGCAAGTAACTCTTTTTCTGTGGTTGTGTAGTTCTTTTGTGCATCATTTAAAACACGACTGGCATAATAAATGATGTGCAGAAGCTTGTCATGCCTTTGTCCCAACACTGCACCAATGGCATGGTCACTGGCATCACACATTAGTTCAAATGGTAATATCCATTCTGGTGCAGAGATAACTGGTGCTGTGACCAGCTTAGCTTTCAGAGTCTCAAACGCCTGCAGACACTCCTTATCAAAGATAAATGGCGTGTCAGCAGCTAGCAGATTACTCAGAGGTTTTGCAATTTTTGAAAAATCTTTTATAAACCTCTTATAGAATCCTGCATGTCCCAGAAAGCTTCTGATTGCCTTAACATTGGCAGGTGTGGTAATTTTTCAATTACCCCTACCTTAGCTTGATCCACGTCTATTCCCTTGTTTGAAATTTTGTGTCCAAGGACAATTCCTTCAGTCACCATAAAGTGACATTTCTCCCAGTTTAAAAACAGGTTAGTCTCTTGGCAAATCTTTAGAACAAGTGCTAGATGGTCAAGACAGGAGCTAAATGAGTTTCCAAATACTGAAAAGTCATCCATGAAGGCTTCCAGAAAATTTTCCACCATATCAGAGAAAATAGAGAGCATGCACCTTTGAAAGGTTGCAGGTGCATTGCACAGACCAAATGACATCTTTCTGTATGCAAATACTTCAGATGGACATGTGAATGCTATTTTTTCTTGATCCTGGGAATCTACTGCAATTTAATTATAACCTGAATATCCATTCAGAAAGCAATAGTAATCATGACCTGCTAGTCTTTCTAGCATCTGGTCTATGAATGGTAAAGGAAAATGATCCTTTCTGGTAGCTGTATTGAGCCTTCTGTAATCAATACACATACGCCACCCTGTAAATGTTCTTGTAGGAACCAGTTCATTTTTCTCATTATGAACCACTGTCATGCCACCCTTCTTAGGGACGACTTGGACAGGGCTTACCCAGGGGCTATTAGAAACAGTATAAATAATCCCAGCCTCTAGTAATTTAGTGACCTCCTTCTGCACCACCTCCTTCATGGCTGGATTCAGCCGCCTCTGTGGTTGAACCACTGGCTTAGCGTCATTCTCCAATAGGATCTTGTGCATGCATCTGGCTGGGCTAATACCCTTAAGATCACTGATGGACCACCCAAGAGCTGTCTTGTGTGTCCTCAGCACTTGAATTAGTGCTTCCTCTTCCTGTGGCTCTAAGGTAGAGCTTATGATTATAGGAAAAGTGTCACCTTCTCCCAGAAATGCATATTTCAGGGATGGTGGTAATGGTTTGAGCTCGGGTTTAGGAGGTTTCTCTTCTTCTTGAAGGATTTTCAAAGGTTCTATTATTCTCTCTGGTTCTTCCAGATCAGGCTGAACATCTTTAAAGATATCCTCTAGCTCTGATTTGAGACTCTCAGTCATATTGACCTCTTCCACCAGAGAGTCAATAATATCAATGCTCATGCAGTCGTTTAAGGTGTCTGGATGCTGCATAGCTTTGACAACATTCAACTTAAACTCGTCCTCATTGACTCTCAGTGTTAATTCCCCTTTTTGGACATCAATGAGGGTTCGTCCAGTAGCTAGGAAAGGTCTTCCTAGAATGAGAGTTGCACTCATGTGCTCCTCCATTTCCAAAACCACAAAGTCAGTGGGAAAGGCAAATAGCCCAACCTTGACAATCATGTCTTAAATCACGCCTGATGGGTATTTAATGGAGCCATCAGCAAGTTGGAGACATATCCGGGTTAGTTTGACTTCTTCAGTCAAACCAAGCGTTTTGATAGTGGATGCAGGTATTAGGTTGATACTTGCTCCAAGATCACATAGAGCTTTCATGGTACAAGTACCCTCTAATGTGCATGGTATCATGAAGCTTTCGGGATCTTTAAGCTTCTCTGGTAAGCTTTTCAGAATGACTGCATTGTATTCTTCAGTGAGGTAAACTTTTTCAGTTTCTCTCCAATGCTTCTTATGACTTAAGATCTCTTTCATGAACTTAGCATAAGAGGGTATTTGCTCAAGTGCCTCTGCAAAGCGGGCAAATTGCTTATCCTGTTCCGCTTGGCGAAGTTTCTGAGGATAAGGCATTTTGACTTTGTATTCCTCAACCTTAGTTGCTGCAGGTTTATTTCCTACAGATGTGGTTGGAGAAGCCTTTTTAGAGAGGTTGCTATCAGCACTTGTATGTGTCTGATCCCCCACTGGCGTTTGAATGCCAGGGTTGGAAGCTGGATCGGCGTTGGACGCCAACTCCTTACCTATTTCTGGCGTTTGAACGCTAGAACTAAGCTTTCCTTGGGCGTTTAATGCCAACTCCTTGCCTGTTTGTGTCATTTGAACACCAGAACTGAGCATGGGTTGGGCGTTTAATGCCAGCTCTCCGCCCTTTTCTGGCGTTTGAGGGCCAGAATTATTCCTCTCTAGGCTCTTACTATCCTCAGAGGGATTTTGGATAGCAATTTGTTCATTTCTTGGCTTCCTGCTGCCTTGAAGTGAGGTATTTAATATTTTTCCACTTCTTAATTGAACTGCTTGGCACTCTTCTGTTATTTTTTTTTTGATAATTGTTGTTCTGTTTGCTTCAACTATACTTCCATATTCATATTAGCCATTCTTGTGACTTGTAGTATCTCCTTGAATTCGGCTAGCTGTTTTGTTAGAAAATCTAATTGCTGGTTGAAGGAATACAAGAAGTTGAAGACACTGCAAAGTTGTCAGCCTGACCCTCTCACGCTAAAACGATCATAACCTGAGATACAGAGGTCCAAATGACACGGTTCTAGTTGTGTTGGAAAGCTAACGTCCCGGGCTTCGATTTGATATATAATTTGCTATAGTGGCCGTACAGATAGATGACGCGAATGCGCGCTCCACGCGGATGCGTCGCATCTGCGAATCTCATTCCACGCAAACGCGTGGATGACGCCTCCGCGTCACCTTGCCGCGACCTGTACGGACCAGAAAGCACTGGGAGTGACTTCTGGGCTGTTTTTGACCCAATTCTCGGCCCAGAAAACACAGATTAGAGGCTGGGAGTGGAGCAGAATGAATCATTCAATCATAACTCACATTTTTCATAATTTAGATGTAGTTTTTAGAGAGAGAGATTCTCTCCTCTCTCTTAGGATTTAGGATTAGGATTCCTCTTAAAGGATTTAGGATTTATTATTATTTCAACTTACAATTCTTCTGAGCTCTAGGTTTAATATTCCTTTATTTTGACTTCTCTTATTTTTAATTATATATGTTGCCAATTTGGCTTAATGACATTCATGTTATGTTTTCTTTAATTAATATAATTTGAGATATTTTAGACTTATGATTGTTTTCTCTAATTTATGTTATTGATGCTTGGGCTCTATCCAAATTATTTTCATTGAAGTAGATTTTATTCCCTTTTGGCTTTGGTTGATTAATTGGTAACTCTTGAGTTGTCAAACTCAGCAGTGGTTGAAATTGGCAGATTCTAATTGATCTAGATCGCTCTAAAGCTAGTCTTCCCACAGGGATTGACTAGGACTTGAGGATCAAACTAATTAGTCCACTTGACTTTCCTTTGATTTAGTAAAGGTTAACTAAGTGGGATTAAATCCCAATTCTCATCACACCTGATAAGGATAACTAGGATAGGACATCCAATTTCTCATATCTTGCCAAGAGTTTATTTTATAGTTATTTATTTATTTTTCTTGTCAATTAAATTACTTGTTCAACCCTTTTCAAAATCCCAAAATATACCTTTGCATAACCAATAATAGGAACACCTCCCTGCAATTCCTTGAGAAGACGACCCGAGGTTTAAATACTTCGGTTATCAATTTTATCAAGGGTTTGTTACTTGTGACAACCAAATGTTTGCACGAAGAGATTTTCTGTTGGTTTAGAATCTATACTCACAACGCGACTATATTTTTACAAATTCTTTACTAGCAAAAAATCTTCACATCAAAATGGCGCCGTTGCCGGGGAATTGCAAACGTGTGCCTTATTATTGGTTATTGTAAATATTTTCCAAAAAAAAATTTTCAGATTTTTATTTTAAAATTTTTATCTTATCTTATCTTATTTCAAAATCAAATTTCAAATCTTTTTCAAAAATAAAAAAATCATATCTTTTTCAAAATCTTATCTTATCTTTTTTTTTTTCAAAAATCATATCTTTTTCAAAATCTTATCCTATCTTTTTCAAAAATCATATCTTTTTCAAAATATTTTCTTTTTGTTAGTTTTTGTTTCTATTTTCTCCTTCTACTATGAACTCTCACCCCTTTGGCTATGAGTCTAGTTACAACTATGTTGCAGGAAGAGAAAGCTATAACAGGAATATGCATCAAGTTCAAAGTAATCAAAGATGGACGGAGCCAAGAGGATATGATCAACCCTTTAGGCGACAACACCTTCCAAGATATCATGGACGAAGACCATTCTATAATGCATACCAAGATGATAGATATGGTGGACCCCCTTGTAGTTACCAACAAGCCCCATCATATGCCAATGAACCACCTCCTCATCATAGCTTTGAACCACCACACTCACAAGTCCCTTTCCACCATTCACTTCCATATGACCCCAACCCTTGTCCACCACACCAACCACCATATGAACCATACCCAGAACCACCACCTCAATATACACCATCTCCATATCCTTATCAAGAGGAACCACCTCCGTGTTATGAACCTTTTCTCCCAACAAATGAACCCTCCTATCCACCCCAAACCTCCATGGAGAAAGCATTTGCCGATCTAAACTCTGCTATACAAGCTCTCGCTGCCCAAATCGGACCACCAAATATCCCCAATATTCAACCTTCAAGCTCTAATGCATTTCCATCTCAACCACATAATGATCCACCCATCCCATCACCACCATCCATGGAAGAGCACCAACATCCATCAATCCAAAAGCAACATGATCCCACTGATACTATTGACATGGAACAAGAGAGAGAGGATCATCTTCGTGAATCCATACTTCATAAGGAGCTAGAGGAGGCACTAAAGATGAAGGTAAAAGAGACCCTTGAAGATGAAAGAGTAATTGAAGGGAGTTGTCATGGAAAGGTAATCGTCAAGGAGGAACAAGAGTCAAGGGATCATTTCAAGGAAACAGTAGATCAATTTCATGCAACCCTTCATCAACTGGAGCAAGCAATAAATGAATTATCTTCCAGACGTTCAGACATCCAACAGACTCCCATGGCCCCATGTGGAGAATCCAATGAAGAATGTAGCATGAGGGAGACACTAGAAACTCCAGTGGACAATAAGGAGCAAGACTTTGTACTCGAACAAGTGGAGAAAGCCATAATAGTTGCAGAGGAAGAAGTGGTTGAAAATTTAGAAGATGCAGAACCTCCACGGGAACCTCAAGTCACAGAACCCTCTTCTAAGGAGTTTGAATTTGTTGTTGAGGAGGGTGTACAACCTCCAAGGCATATCATGGTTGAAGACTTGGAAGAGGTTGATCAAGAGATGGAGATTCAAGAAGAAAAAGCACAACCTCCCATGCTCTTGGTAAGCAATGAAGAAAAGATTGAAGTGGAAGAAAGCTACCAAGAGGAAGGGGTTGAAATTGAAGAAGCTTGCAAAGAGGTGAAAGTTGTTAGGGAAGAGCACAAGGGAATTGAGCTTGAAATCGCCCTGCCAAAGCTGTTGGAGACCTCTCCCCCAAAGCCATTACCGTCCAACACAACATTCAAGTGGGTAAAATTCATATCCCTTAGCTTTCTAATTCCACTTGAATATGGGCTACTGGAGACGGATGGTCAACTTAGAGCTCTTTGTGGCATCAAGAGTAAGAGGAAGATGGTCCGTGGTAGCAGTGGTCCTACAAGGTTCAACATGGTTGTATGCTCAAAATTTAAACGCAAAGGTTGGTGTAAAGCTTAACTGAATGGGTCTAGGAAGTTGTTTGGCCGCTTTAGTGAGAATTCAGATTGCCTACCACCCGGTTGGAACACTAAGGATCAACAAGAAGACGGGTGCAAAAGCAAGGTTTGGGACCCCGGAATTTATTGTGGCAATGCCTTGTCACTTGCTTTAACTTACTTGAAGGCTTTCTACGCCTTGTTTGGGACCCCAGAGGCTGTTGGCATTCCAAACACTGGTGGGGATTCCTGGATCAGTACAAACATAAGCCACCATAACAGGGAGCTCACCAAATATCCAACTTAAGGACTTTAACTAAAAGTGCTAGGTGGGAGACAACCCACCATGGTATGGTCGTTCTTTTTCAATTTAATTCTATTTTGTTTTATTTGTTTTTTAAGTTTACTTTTTTCTATTAAACCTGGAATTTTTCATAACATCCGCATTTGCATTGCATTCTGCATTTTTCCATGTTAGAAAAAAAAAAGAGAAGAGAAAGGGAGAGCACGCGACGCGACAGCGTCGCTGACGCGACCGCGTCGCAGGTAGCTCAGAGAGAATAATATATCAAATAGAGAGTCACGTAGGAGTGTGGCTGGAGGCGTGCCTTTGGCACAAATTATCCCACGTGACCGTGTCGCTGACGCGTCCGCGTCCCATGGGAAACATGCCACCCACGCGTCCGCATCACCCACGCAGACACGTGACCTGAAATTCGACGTAAGAAAGGATGCACGACCAAAAGTTGTGCTGGAGTGGTACTGGATTGGTGCTGAACGCACAAGCCCTACCATGCGGATGGATGGCTGACGCGTCCGCGTCACATCCCTATAATGGCCACTCACGCGATCGCGTCGATCACGCGACCGCGTCACCCTAGAATTTGGCAATAATGAATTTTTGAACAGAGAGCTGTGCGAGCACGAGGCTGCCCTCGTGTCAGTTGCACAAAATGCGTCACGCGTCCGCGTGACCGACGCGACCGCGTCGATTAATTTAAGCGCAAGTTGTGCGACCGCGTCCCCCACGCGTCCGCGTCGCTTGCGCCGCACAGCTTATCTAAATCAGCCAAATATTTCATCTTTTTTTCCCCAAATCTAAATCTTTTCTTTCCCTTCTTATTTCTTTCTTCCTTACTTTCTTTTTCTTTCTTTTTCTTTTAATTGGTGTTGGAAATTTATTTGGATCATTATTTTCTATATTTTGATGTGGATTAATTAGGAATTGTTTGACAATTATTAATTATTTTTAAGGTCACTTGCATGTTCAAAATTCAATACTTTCAATAACATATTTACCATACATGCTAAGTGTTTGTGAAAAAGCCCGTATGGCATTGTGCATTATTTTAAATTATTCTATTCTACTACTCTAATGCCTGCTTTTCAAAAAACCCTTTTATGTTTTATTAATTAAATATAATTGTCAATACAAACAGCTTATTAGTTTGAAAGAGATGATAATCTAACTTGGACATTTAGTGCTTGATCTATGCTACTCATGCCTTTTCCAGGCATGCCAATAAACATCTTGCATCTAATTGCCATTACATGCACTTGCTATATTTTCATTGATGACCTTTTCACATGTAGTCATGACCATGTGTTAACAACATCCTTCTTTACCGTGCATTGATTATCACTTATACTATCATCTTCCTTGCTCTAACCCTTAGTTTTAAAGTTACTTATTTTTTCCCTTTTCAGGATGGCCACCAAGAAGGGTGAAAAGAAAGCTACTCCCAAACCACCGGCAAGGAAAGGAACAAAAAGAGCACCAGCTGAGAAATCACAACCCCCATCCATCTACACAGCTTTGCATGCACCGAGGGCGGTGCAACCTTTAAGTGTGGGAGGTCGATACCGACTTCCGCGGGTTAGTTATTTTCTGACTCAACACCAATGTTTAAACTTCTCTGTAGTTAGTTCTTGCATTTGCATGTTTGATTGCATTATAGTTAGATTTTGTGCATATTTTACCACCACTTGGTTGAAGTAATAAATTTCTTTTCAAGACTTTATTTTATAATATTTCACTAATTTAAATTAAAAATTAAAAATTTCTATGTGTTAAATTTGTTTGAAGTTGTATTTGGAGCATGATTTTTGAGCCAAAGAACACACAACCTGTGAGATTTGAGCTTAATTACATGGTTACATTATTTAACCATAAATATTTTATTCTTTTGTGTTTTCTTCTCTATTATTGCAATCTTTACTTTGTTCCAATCTATATGTCCAATATTTAGTGTATTTACATGCTTGCATATGATTGAGGCCATTACTTGTTTTAGCTCACTTATCCCAAATAAGCCTACCCTTTAAATTACCTTTGTTAGCCACTTTGAGCTTTTTAATCCCCTTCTGTTCTATAACCACATCACTAGCCTTAAGCAAAAAAATAAATTAAATATCCCAATTGAATCTTTGGTTAGCTTAAGATAGAGATTGTGTATCAACTAAGTGTGGAAAAACTGTGGGAACATAGGTTAATAAGGGAATGTATCATGTTTCTAATTTATTTAAATATTGGGAATTTGGGAACTTACTCATGAAAAACCAAAATAAAAAAAATAATAAAAAAATCCATGTGCATTGACAATGTTATGTTTATTTTTATGATTAAAAAAAAATTTTCAATAAATAAGGGGACAAAATTACCCCAATGTTAAGCTTTAATAGAAAGATCAATGCACATGTGATAAAAGTAAAGAAATATCAAAAGTTTGGTACATGAGTATGTGATACAAAAGTGGAAATTATGGGTAGCTAGGCGTGATTTAAGAAGTTATATAGAGTGTGTGTGTGTTTATGTGAGAGCTTATGTTAGTCAAGGATTCAATTTATAGCTCACTTAGCCATACATATATCCTCACCCTTGCCTTGGCCCCATTACAACCTTGAAAAGACCTCATGATGTTTGCATTGGTACATTAAATACTTGTTGATTGGCTAGATGAAGAACAAAGTTTAGAAAGCATGACTAGAGAAGAGTAGAGTGAATTACCCTATACACTTGAGAGAAGTCAGAGTGCTATACACTACCAGTGAGGGTTCAACGCTTGATTCTATGTTCCCTGCTTTCATAAGCTATCTTCTTACAAGTTTACTTGTCTTTCATTGTATAATTTGAATTAGTGGAATTGATTCATATTATTCTTAAAGAACTTGCTTACTCTTAACCAAGTAGATAGAAACATTTTTGCATTCATATAGATAGGTTGCATTTCATACATTTTAGGATTCCTCTTCATTCCTTTATAGCTTCTCTTGAGCTTAGCATGAGGACATGCTAATATTTAAGTGTGGGGAGATTGATAAACCACTATTTTATGGTTTATCTTGTGCTCAATTGAGTGGTTTTTATCAAGCCTTTGCACACTTATTCATACTATTTGCACAATTCCTTCCTTATGATATGATATATGTGAAAACATGCTTTCTATGCTTTAAAAATATTAAATTTAATTATCCTTTATTACCATTCGATGCCTTGATATGTGTGTTAAGTGATTTAAGAGACTACAGGGCAGGAATGGCTCAGAGGATGGAAAGGAAGCATGCAAAAGTGGAAGGAATACAAGAAGTTGAAGGAATTGCAAAGCTGTCAGCCTGACCCTCTCACACTAAAACGATCATTACTTGAGCTACAGAGGTCCAAATGACGCGGTTCCAGTTGCGTTGGAAAGCTAACGTCTGGGATTCAATTTGATATATATTTGCCATAGTGGCCATACAGATAGGCGACGCGAACATGCGCTCCACGATGATGCGTCGCATCTGCGAATCTCATTCCACGCAAACGCATGGATGACGCCTCCGCGTCACCTTGCCGTGACCTGTACGGACCAGAAAGCGCTGGGAGTGACTTTTGGGCTGTTTTTGACCTAATTCTCGGCCCAGAAAACACATATTAGAGGCTGGGAGTGGAGCAGAATGAATCATTCAATCATAACTCACATTTTTCACAATTTAGATGTAGTTTTTAGAGAGAGAGGTTCTCTCCTCTCTATTAGGATTTAGGATTAGGATTCCTCTTAAAGGATTTAGGATTTATTATTATTTCAACTTACAATTCTTCTGAGCTCCAGGTTTAATATTCCTTTATTTTGACTTCTCTTATTTTTTAATTATATATGTTGCCAATTTGGCTTAATGACATTCATGTTATGATTTTCTTTAATTAATATAATTTGAGGTATTTCAGACTTATGATTGTTTTCTCTAATTTATGTTATTGATGCTTGGGCTCTATCTAAATTATTTTCATTCAAGTAGATTTTATTTCCTTTTGGCTTTGGTTGATTAATTGGTAACTCTTGAGTTGTCAAACTCAGCAGTGGTTGAAATTGGCAGATTCTAATTGATCTAGATCGCTCTAAAGCTAGTCTTCCTACAGGGATTGACTAGGACTTGAGGATCAAACTAATTAGTCCACTTGACTTTCCTTTGCTTTAGTAAAGGTTAACTAAGTGGGATTAAAACCCAATTCTCATCACACCTGATAAGGATAACTAGGATAGGACTTCTAATTTCTCATATCTTGCCAAGAGTTTATTTTATAGTTATTTATTTATTTTTCTTGTCAATTAAATTACTTGTTCAACCCTTTTCAAAATCCCAAAATATACCTTTGCATAACCAATAATAGGAACACCTCCCTGCAATTCCTTGAGAAGACGATCCGATGTTTAAATACTTCGGTTATCAATTTTATCAGGGATTTGTTACTTGTGACAACCAAATGTTTGTACGAAGGGATTTTCTGTTGGTTTAGAATCTATACTCACAACGCGACTATATTTTTACAAATTCTTTACTAGCAAAAAATCTTAACGTCAATCCACCAGCTGAGTGGTCCAAAGACATCTGAGCTTTCTCTGTAAGCCCATAATAGAAGATGTCTAACTGCACCCACTCTGAAAATATTTCAGAGGGGCATTTTCTTAGCATCTCTCTGTATCTCTCCCAGGCATCATAAAGAGATTCATTATCTCCTTGTTTAAAGCCTTGGATGTTTAGCCTTAGCTGTATCATCCGTTTTGGAGGGAAATATTGATTCAGGAATTTTTCTGACAACTGTTTCCATGTCCTTATGCTAGCCTTAGTTTGGTTATTTAACCACCTCTTAGCTTGGTCTTTTACAACAAATAGAAACAGTAATAATATGTAGACATCCTGATCTACTTTCTTATCATGTACTGTGTCAGCAATTTGTAAGAACTGTGCCAGAAACTCTGTAGATTCTTTCTGTGGAAGACCGGAATACTGGCAACTTTGCTGCACCATGATAATGAGCTGAAGATTCAACTCAACACTACTGACTCCGATGAAGGGTATACAGATACTACTCCCATATGAAGCAGTAGTGGGGTTAGCATATGACCCCAGAGTCCTTCTGGACTGTTCATTTCTACTTAGATCCATGATGGAGTAAGGGAGATGATGTAGATAAAAATTTTATTTTATATTTATTTATTTATTTATATATATATTTTTTTCGAAATAGTAAAATAAAAAAATAAAATAATAATAATAAAAGAAGATTTGAAAAAATTTTATGAAGATTTTCGAAAATAGGAGGAGAGAGAAAGTAGTTAGGATATTTTTGAAAAAGATATGATTTTAAAAATCTTAAAAGGATATGATTTGAAAAATTTTGACCAAGTCAACCCAAGGGATTCGAAAATTTATGAATAATTAAAGGAAAAGATATATTTTTTTTTTGAATTTTGAATTTTATTATAAAAGAGAAAAACACACAAAAGACACAAGACTTAAAATTTTTAGATCCAATGCTTCTTGTTTTCGAAAATTTTGGAGGGAAAACACCAAGGCACACCAAACTTAAAAATTTTAAGATCAAAACACAAAGAAGACTCAATAACACCTTGAAGACTCACAAGAACAACAAGAACAAAGGCAAGAACACCAAACTTAAAATTTTTAGAAAACAAAAATAAAATTTTCGAAAATTAAAGAAAAATTGACAAGAGAACACCAAACTTAAAGTTTGGCACAAGATTTAATCAAAGAAAAATTATTTTTGAAAAAGTTTTAAAAGGAAGATACCCAATTACCAAGAACAGAAGCACAATGCTCTAACCAACTGAGCTATAAATTTAGCGTGTTTTAAAAGAAGTATTTTTAAAGCAAAACAAAACATGTAATTCGAAAATTGAAAGATAAAGAAAAGCATGCAATTGACACCAAACTTAAAACATGACACTAAACTCACAGAAAAACTCAAAATTAATAAAGAAAAATAATATTTTTGAAAAATTTTTGAAAAGAAAATAAAAGACTCTGACCCAAAAGACAAAATTTTCCTAATCTAAGCAACAAGATTCACCGTCAGTTGTTCAAACTCAAACAATCCCCGGCAACGGCGCCAAAAACTTGGTGCACGAAATTGTAAATCACACTTTTCACAACTCGTACTACTAACCAGCAAGTGCACTTGGTCGTCCATGTAATACCTTACGTGAGTAAGGGTCGAATCCCACGGAGATTGTTGGTTTGAAGCAAGCTATGGTTATCATGTAACTCTTAGTCAGGATAATAATAATTCTCAGTTTTGATTGGTAGTAAATAAAAAGCATGGATTAAATAATACTTGTTATGCAGTAATGGAGAATATATTGAAGCTTTGGAGATGCTTTGTCTTTTGAATCTCTACTTTCCCCCTGTCTTTTTCTTCACGCACGCAAGGTTCCTCCTATGGCAAGCTGTGTGTTGGTGGATCACCGTTGTCAATGGCTACCATCCGTTCTCTCAGTGAAAATGGTCCAGGTGCACTGTCACCGTATGGCTAATCATTTGTCGGTTCTCACTCATGCTGGAATAGGATCCATTGACCCTTTTGCGTCTGTTACTACACCCAACCCTTGTAAGTTTGAAGCTCATCACAGTCATTCAATCCCTGAATCCTACTCAGAATACCACAGACAAGGTATAGACTTTTCGGATTCTCAAGAATACTGCCAATGGATTCTAGCTTATACCACGAAGATTCTGATTAAGGAATCCAAGAATATTCATTCAATCGAAGGTAGAACAGAGGTGGTTGTCATGCATGCGTTCATAGGTTGAGAATGGTGATGAGTGTCACGGATCATCACCTTTTTCACATTGAAGTGCGAATGAATATCTTAGATAGAAACAAGCGTGTTTGAATAGAAAATAGAAATAATTGCATTAATTCTTCGAGACACAGCAGAGCTCCTCACCCCCAACAATGGAGTTTAGAGACTCATGCCGTCAAAAAGTACAAAGTTCAGATCTAAAAAATGTCATGAGATACAAAATAAATCTCTAAAAGTTGTTTAAATACTAAACTAGCAACCTAGGTTTACAGAAAATGAGTAAACTGAGATATATAGTGCAAAAATCCACTTCTAGGGCCCACTTGGTGTGTGCTGGGGCTGAGACTTGAGCTTTTCATGTGCCTGGGCTGTTTCTGGAGTTAAACACCAGATTGTAACCTATTTTGGGCGTTTAACTCCAACTTGTAGCCTGATTCTGCCGTTTAACGCTAGAATGGAACATGGAACTGGCGTTAAACGCCAGTTTATGTCGTTTATCTTCAAGCAAAGTATAAACTATTATATATTGCTAGAAAGCCTTGGATGTCTACTTTCCAACGCAATTGAGAGTGCACCAATTGGACTTCGGTAGCTCCAGAAAATCTATTTCAAGTGCAGGGAGGTCAGAATCCAACAGCATCAGCAATCTTTTTTCAGCCTGAATCAGATTTTTGCTCAGATCCCTCAATTTCTGCCAGAAAATACCTGAAATCACAGAAAAACACACGAACTCATAGTAAAGTCCAAAAATATGAATTTTGCCTAAAAACTAATAAAAATATACTAAAAACTAACTATAACATACTAAAAACTACATGAAATTACCCCCAAAAAGTGTATAAAATATCCACTCATCAGCTACACTTTAAAAGCGTGCCAATAGGTTATGAACTAAATTACAGCAATGATTATAAAGCATGGCTATTGATTGCTGCTGTACACTATGGCCACCCTTTTAAAGAGTGGCTGTAAAATAGTTCAGTACCTATTGGCACTCTTTTTTTATAAATCTTACAAAGTCATAGATAATTTTAAAATTTAAAAGATGACTACTAATTTTAAATCAACTAATCCTTGCTTCATAAACTTGTCACAAAAAAAGTGTTTGATCACATGTTATACTCTAACAAAATACCAAAGAGTAATTACCCAAATCAGTCCCTGAGGATTTCAGAATCGGACATTTTAGTCCCCAAGAAAAATTAATACACAGATTAATCCCCAAGGTTTTACTCCGGCAGACAAATCAGTCCCCAGTTCATTTTCCGGCAGTGTAATTACCCAGATCAGTCCCCAGAGATTTTAAAAACGGACATTTTAGTCCCCAAGAAAAACTAATGTACAAATCAATCCCCAACGTTTCTCTCTGTTAGACATAATAGTCCCCTGTCCAAAAATAAAATAAAATAAAATAATTATTATTATTAATTACACAATAATATTGTACTATATTTTTTGTATTTTTTGGACAAAAATAATGATAAATTTGTTCATTAAATTCATATATATATATATATATATATATATATATATATATATATATTCACTCAATAATAATAATAATAATAATAATAAAATTACTAGAGATTATTTTACAAGAAATTTAAAGTTAAAATCATTTGATATGTTTGTATTTAATATAATCAAAAGACGGCGTATGTAAAAAAAATATATATGTTTGTATTAAAAAATATGTATTAAAAGAAAATATTTTAATTTGGATTAATATTAAATACATATTTTTTAATACAAACATTTTTTAAAATATTACATCTTTTGATTATATAAATATAAAAATATCAAATAGTTTTAACCTTGAATTTCTTATAAAATAATCTCTAATAATTTTTGATTATTATTATTATTAATTAAAATCATTTGATATTTTTGTATTTAATATAATTAAAAGATGTACTATTATTATTAATTACATAATAATTATACCATGATTTTTTGTATTTTTTAGATAAAAATAATAATTATTCATTAGATTCTTATATATATATATATATATATATATATATATATATTAATATAATATATATATATATATATATATATATATATATATATATAGTCACTCAATAATAATAATAATAATAAATAAAACTATTAGAGATTATTTTACAAGAAATTCAAGGTTAAAACTATTTGATATTTTTATTTAATATAATCAAAATGTAATATTTTAAAAAAATGTTTGTATTAAAAAAATATGTATTTAATATTAATCCAAATTAAAATATTTTCTTTTAATACATATTTTTTAATACAAACATATATATATTTTTTTTACCAAGAATATCTTTTGATTATATTAAATACAAAAATATCAAATGGTTTTAACTTTAAATTTCTTGTAAAATAATCTCTACTAATTTTATTATTATTTTATTATTATTATTATTATTATATTATTATTATTATTATTATTGACACTATATATATAAGAATTTAATAAATAAATTTATCATTATTTTTGTCCAAAAAATACAAAAAATATAGTACAATATTATTGTGCAATTAATAATAATAATTATTTAATTTTATTTTATTTTTGGACAGGGGACTATTATGTCTAACAGAGAGAAACGTTGGGGATTGATTTGTACATTAGTTTTTCTTCGGGACTAAAATGTCCGTTTTTAAAATCTCTGGGGACTGATCTGGGTAATTACACTGTCGGAAAATGAACTGGGGACTGATTTGTCTGCCGGAGTAAAACCTTGGGGATTAATCTGTGTATTAATTTTCCTTGGGGACTAAAATGTCCGATTCTGAAATCCTCAGGGACTGATTTGGGTAATTACTCAATACCAAAAATCAAAGTCTCATCCACTAGCAGTTTCCTAATACATGAATTACAATTCCAACATGGGTTACATTATCTACTTCCTTTACACTTCATTACAAAATATAAAACTTCATGATTACTGATCATTATTGTGAACGAAACTGTTTTCAGCACTTCCCTGCATAATTTTAAATATTGTTGTGTTAGTGCATCTTATACCAAACCAAAAAATGAAAAGACATATATTATCAACAAATGAATGTGATAGTCATACAATAATCGTAACCAGCAAAGGCTTTTCTTTCATTGAAAGCCACTATACTTTTTTTTGTTCTTAAAGTTTTCAAAAAAGGGAAAGGGTACTGATATAGGAAGCTAACAATCAAACTACCCCCTCCCTTTTTTTTTTCAACTGTCACATGTTTTTCAACAATGGCATGTATCACTCTAACTCCTAATATATTTCACAACCAAATTAACCATTCTTGTAGCCCTATACTGCACCTGTAGTCACATGCATGCACCATAAGTTTATACTTGCAACTGGAGAATCAATACAAATTGCATATGGATCAATTCTATAACCGATCCCCAATAAATAAATCAAGAAAAATCAGATATACCATGAGAGCCATTAATTCCTTCTGGAGTCTGTAAAAATCAAAACAAACAAAACCATTAAAATTCAATTATGGTTTCTTTTCTTTTCCTTTTTCCAATTTGATTAGGAAAAAGTGCAAATCTTCAAAGATTTCTCGTGTTTTTCAAAATTGAGATTCAATGCCACACTAGATACAAAACAAAACACTACTAAAAAGTCAACAACTTTGAATTCAGATTCCAATTCAACACCATTAGCACCATTTATAATCTTTTATCTCACTATCAAATGTCCAAAATCAATAACAACAATAAGTCAACTACTTTGAATGGAAATATATCGAATATCCAAAGATAGTGACTTACATCTTTGGGTGGAATATGAGTTGATTCAGAGGAGCAAGGAGTATTTCTCGGTCTGCTACTTGAGGCATCCAAAGGAGAATTTTGGGAAGCTTGCACTAAGGTTGCTACCTCTTCCTCACTCATTCTAGGGTTGACTTGGTGTACCAATACCTTTAATAAACTACATACACCGTCCATCTTCTTCTCTAATGATTCAACCTTGTTGTTGTATTCAACTTTGACTTGTCGAATCTCCTCATCCTTTTTAAGAGTGCTTTTTGTAATCGAAGCCCCACAACAATGAACTCAACCTTGTTGGTCCTTTCCTAACACTCCTAGAAATGTATCCTCATTATTTTCCCCTGTCTCTATGTGGGTTTGAAGTTCAGCTAGTCAAAAGTGAGGAGCAATAAAATACAAAGCCGTATTAACTCAATATTAATAGGAATCACTATAGAATTTATATTGTACAAATCCAAATACAAATACAAACAACTTACAAACACGTTAGGCATTGCCCCCATAAAAAGTATGGACCTTACAATCAGATCCAGACTAGTATTCCAGATAACTCTGGAAATAATAGTCATTATAGATGTGTGGATGCTTCCAGGCCTATTGCAAACATGAGAGAAATCAAGGCGCGAGTTCCTCTTTTGAATTTGCAATAAACACTTTCTGTATTGTATGTACTATTTTAGTATATATCTGAGTTCTTCACGCACGTATGGTGCACGCGTACGCATGAAAAAGCAAAATTTCAGATTTCACGCTTGCACGTGAACCACACGTACGCGTAGGTAACCAGAATGTTGGCCCTCCAACGTGGAGTTAAACGTCAATGACGGCAAGCTTTATAGTTTTTCTAGTTTTGTTCTAAATGGCGTTTGAGTCAACGTTGGCCATCAAACGTTGACTCCAACGTGAAGCATCAGATCTCACAATTCAAACAGATCTCTTCTCAATAGCAACGGAAACCAATTGGAGCCACTCTCAACCCAATTCCAGCAAGGCCAAAAGCCCAATTCAGAGATTGAAGATCAATGAAAGAAAGTGTAGAAATAGCTTAGAATTTGAGTTAGGAAGAAAATGTTCTTTCTCATTTTTTTCGAATCTTTACACTTTCTGTACTTTTCATTTTCAGAATTCAGAATGTATCTTTTAATTCCAATTTCCATTTTGAGAGCTATGAACAACTAAACCCCTTTCATTGGGTTAGGGAGCTCTATTGTAATTCAATGGATCAATAGCAGTTTTCATCTTCTTCTTCTTTCTTTTCTCTTGATATTTGTTAGAAAGCTTTTGGTCATATTGCAATTGGATAGTTGTCTTGAGAGAGAAGCTATCCATAATTAGAATTCTTCGGATCCTTGAGAGAGGGATGAAAAATTTATGCTAGAATTGCTTTCTCACATTGGATTAGATTGGGAGTTGGATGGAGATAGTGACATGTAATCCTACCAATACTTTGATCTATGAATTTGTGTGGTATAGTCAGTGACTGAACTTCAACTCTTCCCATGAGCAATTAAATCAATACATTGGGTAATTGTTCATGCTTAGAGAGATTGGTGAGCCAAGACATTGGGATCCTTTCATCTAAGATTGCCAAGTAATGTCAATGAATGCATTGATTGAGGAAGAAGCAAAAATGATTTGATCTGGAGAATTCAATATCTCCTGAAACCCAATGAATCCCCATCTCTGATCTTACCCATTCTATTTACGTTCTGCTTCTTTAATTTTCATGCTAATTCCTCATTCCCATTTAATTTCTTGCAATTTAGTTTTCTGTCATTTAATTTCATGCAATTTAATTTCTGTCATTTACTTTCTTGCAATTTAAGTTTTCCATCAATTCTACTTTCTGTAATTCTCAACCAATCTGATTTCGCTCAACTAGAACAATTCACCAATTATAATTGATCGATCTACCAATCCCTGTGGGATTCGACCTTACTCTATTGTGAGTTTTTACTTGACGACGAACCAGTGCACTTGCCGGTACGAAATTTGCTGAGAGGTAAATTTTAGCGTATCAAGTTTATGGCGCCGTTGCCGGAGATTGGTTTTGTATTGACAATTACTAAATTGGAGGATTACTAGATTGAGCACTTTTCTTTTCTTTTGATTAATTGAGTTTTAATTTCAGCTGTTCATTTTAATTTTTCTGTAATTTTAGTTGTTTTTTTTTATTTTTTCATTCTCTTTTACTTTCTAGCAAGCTAACCCTCTTTTACTTTCTAACTAAGCTAACTATACTCTATTTTAGTGGACTCTGCATTTGCTATTTCTTGTACTTGTTCATTATATGACAGGTAGAAGAGAGGCCTCAACCTTATTTGATAGTGAACCGGAAAGAACCTTCCTATGATTAAGGTGGGAAGCAAGAGGAAAGAGGGATGTTGATGCAGAAGAAGAGGAGGAAGATTTGGATATAACCATGGAGGATGATATGAAAAATCATCATGAAGGAGAGGTGAATAACCATTCCAGAAGAGGTGGAGCCAACCCTGCTAGGCAAGAGAGGAGAGTTCTGGGATCATACATCAATCCAAACCCAGAAAACTGTGGTAGCAGCATTCAAAAGCCAACTATCAATGCTAATAACTTTGAATTGAAGCCCCAGCTCATAACTCTTTTCCAGAACAATTGCTCTTTTGGAGGGAGTGCCTAAGAGGATCCTAATGAGCATCTCACTAAATTCCAAAGGATATGTGACACAGTTAAATCTAACGGTGTTCATCCTGACACCTATAGATTGCTACTATTTCCATTTTCTTTGAGGGACAAAGCATCAAAATGGCTAGAATCATTTTCCAAGGAAAGCTTGACCACCTGGGAAGATGTAATGAGCAGATTCTTGACAAGGTTCTACCCTCCACAAAAAGTAAACAGGCTAAGAACGGAAGTAAAGGACATTCAGACAGCAGGATGGTAAGACTCTTTATGAAGCTTGGGAGAGATTCAAGGATTTGACAAGGAAATGCCCCCTGATATGTTTAATGAGTGGGTGCAAATTCATATCTTCTATGAAGGGCTGAATCATGAATGGAAAAAAGCTGTAGACCACTCATCTGGAGGTTCCCTCAACAAAAAGAAGACCATTGAAGAAGCCATTGATGTGATAGAAACAGTGGCTGACAATGAGTACTTTTATGCCTCAAACAGAAGTAACAACAGGGGAGTCCTATAATTAAACCATATGGATACAATCCTGGCTCAGAACAAGATGATCACCAAGCAACTGGCTAAATTGACCAAGCAAATGGAGAAGAATCAGGCCGCAGCAATCCACACTCAACCACACCTCAAGAAGAGTTGGAGATAGAAGAAGGAGTTAACTGGGAGGAAGCTAATTACCTTGGAAATTTATCTAGGCAAGCTAATGATCCATATTCTAAAACTTATAACTCTGGTTGGAGAAACCATCCAAATTTTGGGTGCGGGAACCAACAAAGCCAAGGCCAAGACCACAAACCTCAAAACCCAACCCAGTATAACAACTCCACTCACCAAAACTCCAACCAAAGACCATACCATGCCACACAAAACAATTATTCATAGCCACCATACGAAAACCACAATAACCACCTTCAACATCCTAATCACAACCGAACATCACCACATGATGAAGACAGAATGACCAGAATGGAAGCTATGATTGCCAATCTTTGCAAAGAGTCTGAAGACATGAAAAAATTCCGGGAAGAAGTGAGGGGGAGTATAAACAGCCAAGGAAAGGTTATTAAGAACCTCAAATCTCAAGTAGGACATCTTTCACAGTAGATTCTGAAGTCCATCGATAGTTTCCCAAGTGACACAGAGAAAAACCCAAGAGGGGAAATGAAGAAGGTGAGATGGGAAGAGTGTAAGGCAATTACTCTTGCAAATGAAAAATTCCTGGAAGAAAATACCAGCAAGCCAACAGAGCACAACCAAGAGAGTTCCCAGAACAACTTAGAGAGAAAGGAACAGGAAACTGGATCTGTACAAAGAAAAGAATCAACAGGGAAGGAAATTCAGAAATCTTATGTGCCAAGGGCACCATTTCCACAGAGACTCCTGGGAGGTGAGAAGGAAAGGTCGTATTCAAGATTCCTAGATATATTTGGATCTCTCAGTGTCAACATCCCCTTTATCAAAGCTCTCCAACAGATGCCTACATACATCAAGTACATGAAGGAGATGCTGACAAAGAAAGGAACCTTAAAAGGAGGACAGACTGTGACAATGAACAAGGAATGTAGTGCCCTCATCAAGAAAGAGGTGCTCCTAAAGAAAAAAGATACAAGGAGCTTTCATATTCCCTGTGTCATAAGAGAAACAAAAATTTACAGAGGATTTTGTGATCTTGGAGCTAGCATAAATTTGATGCCTCTGTCTCTTATGAAGAAGTTGCAAATTAATGAGCTGAGATCCACTGATGTAATCATACAATTGGCTGATAAAACTCAGAAGCAGATTGAAGGAGCAGTCGAAAATGTGTTGGTGAAAGTGGGAAATAACTTCTTCCCGACAGACTTTGTTGTTCTGGACATGGAGGAAATTTACCTCCATCCTATTATTTTGGGGAGACCATTTCTAGCCATTGGTCGAGCACTCATTGATGTAGAACAAGGAGAGTTGATACTGAGAATATATGATGAGCAGCTCACTTTCCAGGTCTTCAAGCCCATGCATGAATCTGAGCAAGAGAGCAAAAACATAAAGGAAGAATATAGGGAGAGTTTTCTAAAGGAGAATAGCAATGAACTACCAGACAAGCATCTGAAGCTTCCCTTGATAGATAAACAAGAAACTCAAGAGATGAAGCAACCAATGGAGTTCAAGGAAGAGCTGAAGTCACAAGAATCAGTAAGAGCAACTAACAAGGATCTCCCTAACACAAGAGTCAATGGAGCACTAATGGAAGAAGAAAAGAGTTGTGAAGAAATTGCCAAGGGGATGGAGAAACAAGAAGGTGCCTACAGAAGGTTTCTCCCCTGGAGACAAGGTGATATCAATCCACCATCCACCAATCCCACCCCATCTTCCAACCATTGCATCTCAGTTACCTCAAGTATTCACCATCAAAAAAGTCCTTTCCCTAGAGCATTTGAAGATTATTAAGGAATCAAATGGGGATAGTTTCACAGTGAGAGGAGAGGACTCAAGCATTACAAGCCACCGTAGCAGTAAACCAATCGTTAAGCTAATGACGCTAAAGAAGTGCTCCATGGAAGGCAGCCCATGATTTAATTTCATTATTTTTAATGCTTCAGTATGAATAATACTTATTGCTCTAACATGAATTCAAGTTCTCATAAACAATTTTGACAACTATCCATGACATTATGAAGCATATGATTCAATCCTAAGTTTGCTGTACCTACAGGCACACTAAGACACCCTTTAAAAAATGATGATCATCTTGCTATTTTGACATGTGCTTCTTGTAATATATAGACAAATATTAAGTTTGGTGTGCTATATATTGCAAGAATAAAGTCATGAGAGCCCAAGTTCTTTTGAGTCTTGAAAGTCATACAAGTGCAACAATGTTTATAATTTTTAGTTCATGTTTAGAAAGAGAAAAATAAAGTGTTCCTTATGATGGTTCAATCAAAAGTGACACTAATCCCGTTGAGATTTCAAGAGCAATACTTGGAGGAAGTAACACCTTGAACCATATAGCCAAACACTAAGTTTGGTGTTGTCCAAAACTATGTAAAGCACAAAAGGAGTCACAATTGGTTGGGAATAATCATGTTGAACAATAGTCAAAGTTTTAGTTTTAAATTTAAGCATTGCTTGCCATGTATTTACTGCCACTTATTTTAATTCTTTCCTTTGTTTTGACATGATGGATAGGTATGCAGAAGAATAGCATGATGAAAGGGACAAGGCAATGGATGGTGAAGATAGCATGAGGACAAAAAGTAAGCCACATGGTTTGGAAGGATTCTTCTTAGGAATGAAAAGCTGCACATCTTGAGAAGAGAAACTTAGAAGATCGAAAAGATATGCTCAATGACGACGCAACTTTTGTCTTCATTCAACCTTGCATGCACACCGTTCATTCATAAAGTTGCCTAAAGAATCCTGGCCATCCATTCTTCATTAAAGCTTACTGTAAATGTACTCACTTGAACTGTGCATGTGAAATAGAGTTTCACACCTCTTGTACTTAGGAAATTCACTTCTTGTATTTTCTAAAACCAAGACCCAACAACCATGTTCTTTGTGAAATAAATCATCTTTGTTCACTTGTTTCCATGGCATTACTTTTCCTTCAAACCACTCTTTCACCGAGATTTCATAACACTAGACATACATCCTCATAAACCTTCAACCTCCATTCAGGTGATCATCAAGGAAAGTATGGCATCTTCTTCAAGTTCCAAAAGAAGAAGAGGAAAGGAATCCATGGTTAAAGAAGGTGAAAACGAATATGATCGAGGGAAGTTCAGATCATGGTACCATCAAATGCAACTTGGGTGGATGAATGACAAAAAGATATATCTAGAAGTCCCTTTCCAGCTACCTGCTGACGGGTGCCTAGAAATAAAAGCCAAGATCAGAAAGAGAAAATGGGAAGCACTTACCTCACCAATCACCAGCATTAATTCAAACATCATAAGGGAGTTTTATGCTAACACCCTGAGGCTTAATATGACCGAAGCCCCAACTTACAAGAGTTATGTATGGGGAGTGGAAGTGGACTTTAGTCCGAAGACCATCATGAAGGTCTTAGGACTTAGGTCAGCATATTTTAATGAGCCGAGGTACCACGAAAGAGTAAATGGAAACCCAGATTATGATGAAATCTCTAGTGATATCTTTGTGGTGAATGCTGATTGGGAGAGGGACAATCAAGGAAGGCACAAGTACTTGAAAAAGGGAGATCTCATCCCTAAAGCAAAAGGTTAGCATGAGCTGATAAGGAGATCAATTCTGGGCACAGTGAACACCTCGGAAGTTAACAAGCAAAGGGCTGTCATGATATACTACATAATGGTGGGGGAAAGATAAAGATCCACGAGATCATTACAAATGACATTCAAAAGGTTGCAGAGAAAAATTTTGCTGAAGCCTAGCTCCATTATCCAAGCACCATTATGAGGTTATGCATGAAGGCCAGAGTACCACTGGAGGATGCACACCCAACATGGCTTAATAAACGTAAGAAAAGAAAAAGTAACAGAAACACATGCTATACAAGAAGGAAGAAGAACTGCCACCAACAATGAAGAAGAGGCCGGCCAGGCTGCTACAAAAATACTTACACTTCTAAGAAGTTTAAATGAAAAAAAGTGTAAACAGAAATTAACTAAACCAAAATAGTAAGATCACAAACTGAGTTGAAATACCAGAATATATATGATCATTATACTATTCCAAAACAATAAAATAGATCTGAAACTCGTATTAGAATTTAGATTTGAAACAAGAAAAGTAGCATGGATAGCAATCACAAATTAAAAATTTGTTAGCCAAGACTACCGTAATTTGTTGCTGATTCTGAAATAGCTAAGCTGAGGCAAAATGTTGCCCATCAATTGTATGTTAAATTAGACCAAAACTCTGTTTCAATTCCATGCTAAAGTTGTCATATAGAAATACTTGCCGCTTGTGCAATTTTCCGTTTGGTAGCCTGATTTGTAGCTTCAGCAACTCACCTAACTTCTATAGAAATACTTTAGAAACACACATATTCTTTGTTTTCCCAGCTGTCATAGATAGCAAAATAACCATTTGGTGTATATGTCTCTATTATTGCATCATACTTGGCCAATTATTTTACAAAAGAGTAAATTACCAATTATGCTCCCGAATTTGTAAAATGCTGACAATAATAACCCTAATATTTGTTAACGACAATTATACTCTCAAAAATTTTAAAAACACTATAAATCTGCCCAACCGTGAGGAGAACCCTTCTCTATTAAACGGAACTTGGTGATGTGGCAGACGAAATTTCAACGTGGCATTCATTAAGGACTTCAATCCCATTTTTGTTGTATTCCTAATTCATGAAACCTTAATTGCCCAATTCAAATTAAATGACTAAATTAACCTTAAATAAAATACCATATTTAACTATGACTATTTAGGACGCGCGAAACTGAAGATTTTCTTGGTGGTGGTCTCCATTTGTCTTTGTCTCTTGTGTCTTCGTATTCGTCTTTTGGAATTGTTAACATCACATGCAGTCTCATGTTTGACATTGATACTCAGTGAAGAAATCTCCATCAAACAACCAAGGACTTGCACTTGTATAAAGTGGCAACGGAAACATAAAATGCTTACCCAAACCTTGGTTGTTTGATGGAGATTTTTTCACTGAGTTTCAATGCCAAACGTGAGACTGCATGTGACGTTACCAATTCCAAGAGACAAATACAAAGACACAAGAGACGAAGACAAATAGAGACCACCACCAAGAAACTCTTTAGTTTCGCGCATCCTAAGTAGTCATAGTTAAATATAGTGTTTCATTTAAGGTTAATTTGGTCATTTAATTTGAATTAGGCAATTAGGATTTTATGAATTAGGGATATAGTAGAAACAGGATTAAAGCCCTTAACAGATGTCACGTTAAAATTCTGTCTGTCACATCACCAAGCTCAATTTAACGGAGAAGGGTTCTCCTCATGATACGTAAAAATTAGATTTCACGTACAACCGGCAAGTATACCGGGTCGTATCAAGTAATAAGACTCACAAAGAGTGAGGTCGATCCCACAAGGATTGGTAGATTAAGCAACTTTAGTTAAATGGTAAATTTAGTTAAGCAAACATGTTGTTGATTTTATGAGTATTACGACTTTTGAATATAATTGCAAAAATTTAAATGGCAATGAATTTAAGAACAAGAATATAGAAATAAAATGATAGTGAATAACTGAAACTTAAATTGCAAGAAACTTAAATGACATCAAAGATAAATGGCAAGGAATTAAAGGGTGCAGAAAATTAAAGAACATAAGAGTAAATAGCAAGAATTAAAGGAAGAAAATGTAGATGACAAGAATAATAAATTGACAGAATGTAAAAGGGAATTGGGTTAAGGGTAATCAACCAACTAGAAGCAAAAGAAATAGAAGTAATGATAGAGAGAATCATTAGGGATCAGAGATGCTAGTTTTCATGAATTGATGTTAGTCAAATCCTTCTCAATCATGGGCATAGATCCATGGCAAGTGGGTAGTTGAATCCCAATCTCTTGGTGATTCAACTTCTCTCAACATAACCAATTGCCACTCTCGTGATCTAATTGTTCATGAGAAGAGATGAAGCTCAAATCTAATCCAGCCACACAACTCCCATAATCTCAACCAAGGAGAGTTACATCTCACATACTAACCAAGGTGTATTGATTAAAGAAATCATGAAAGGATGAACTCTAAACTGAATTATATGGCTCATTCCTCAAATTCACCACATAATTCATATAGATTAACCCCTCTCGATGGTGGTTGAATCTTTGAAGAACAAGAGTTCCCTCTTTAGATCAACCACTAGAATTGAGGAGGAAAAGATGAGTTCACCAATTCATTCCAACAAGCAGAGCTCCTCCCCCTAATGAAAGTGGGGTTTAGTGAATCATAGCTCCAATCTCAACAACAATTGCCATAAAATGAAGATTAAACTAAGTGTAAAGAAAGATGAAGAAGAATAAGGAAATGCTTAAAGCTTAGGAAATGAAGAAGAGAAGTTCCAAAAGAAAAACTAAAAAAATGCTCTCCGGGTATCCTCCCGGAAGTACTAGAGAACTTTCAAGTAAAAGTGCTAAAAGTATAAAAAAGTTCTAAGTGTCAAAAAGTCCCCCTTAAAGTACAAACTCAATCTCTATTTATATTAGTCCTAAAATTCCTTCAAAGATCTTCAATTGGGCTAGCAATGTGGGCTTTCTCTTTGTTGAATTTCTGGTTCAATTGATGAAGTTTCTGGCCTTTGTGAGGAATAGAGGAAGCAGAGCAAGTTGGCTATAATTCTGGCCCATTGAGGGGCGTTATTGGCAACAACTCTAGGCTTAATGCACGTTGGCAACGTGCATGGTATTTTCCTGGAAGTGAAGTTTGAGACTTGGGCGTTGCTGGCCCAAGTTATTGCCAACAACTTGCTTTTCTTCTTCTTGACTCTTCTTTCATGTCTAATGTTGCCCAGAATTTGAGTGTCAATCCTCTGCTTCAATATGGACTATTATACATCATTGGAAAGCTCTTGATGTCTTCTTTCCAATGCCACTGGAATCACCTCATTTGGACTTTCCTAGCTCAAGTTATGCTTCCTCAAAGAAGGTAAGGTCAAGCTGCCAAGTTGTTGCCAAAAACGCACCCATTCTCCCAAGTTGGCAACGTGCTCGTGCCTAGCCTCCCAAGGCAGAGAAATGAGGCTGGCGTTGTTGCCAAACACGCCTTCTTGCTAGCACGTTGGCAACGTGCCCGTTGCTTCCTCATGGGCTGCCTTCTAGCCTCCTTGAATTCAACTTCATGTTCTTTTTTTGGGGCCTAGAGAAGACTCTGATTTGGCTTCAATTTTGTGCTCCACCATAGACTATTATATATGGTTGGAAAGCTCTGAATGTTAGCTTTCCAACGCAACTGGAAGCACTCAATTTGGATCTCTATAACTCAAGTTATGCTAGTTTGAAGGAGACAGGGTCAGGCTGCCAAAATCGCACACGTTTTTGGTGAAAACGCCCTTGTTTCCAGCGTTGCCAACGTGCTCAGATTCTGAACTCAAGTTATGCTAGTTTGAAGGAGACAGGGTCAGGCTGCCAAAATCGCACACGTTTTTGGTGAAAACGCCCTTGTTTCCAGCGTTGCCAACGTGCTCAGATTCTGAAGCTCTAAATGAAGCCATCTTTTGAAGCTTCAAATGAATGCCAATCCCATACTATGATATATGGTTGGAAAGCTCTGGATGTCTACTTTCAAATGCCGTTGGAATCACCTCATTTGGAGCTTTGTAGCTCAAGATATACTCCATTGAAGGAGGTAAGGTCAGGCTGTCCAGCTCTCCAGCGTTTTTGGCAAACACTCCTTTGTTCTTTCAAGTTATCAACGTGCTACCTCCATTCTTCACCATCCAAAGCTTCCTGGCGTTGTTGCCAAACACGCCAATGTTTTCTTGAGTTGGCAACGTGTCCGATGCTTCTTCAAGGCTCTAAACATTGCTCCCCACGTTGCCATTGAACACGCCTATAGAGGCTGGCGTTGGCAACGTGGTTAGTAGCTCTTCCTGGCGTTGGCAACGTGGTTGGCAGCTCTTTCTGGCGTTGGCAACGTGGTTGGCACCAAGACTTGGCGTTGGCAACTTGATTGGCACCAAGACTTGGCTGGCAGCACGTCCTGGCGTTGGCAACTTGGCTGGCAGCACATCCTGGCGTTGGCAACTTGGGCGGCAGCACATCCTGGCGTTGGCAACTTGGCTGGCACCCAAGACTTGGTGCCTAGCCAAGAAACCATTTCTGGCATTGCCAAGGAACATGCCAATGATAGTGGCGTTGGCAACGTGCTCGAAGTTGTTTCCTATGGTGCCAAAGTTGCTTGGCATTGCCTTGAATAACGCCTATGGTTCTTGGCGTTGGCAACGCCCTCGAGCTCCTCTTCAAGGTTTCATTCTTGTTGCTTGGCGTTGCCTTGAGACACTCACTCCTTTCTCCAAGTTGGCAACGCTACTTCTCTTCCAAGGTTGCCTGGCGTTGCCTCCAATAACGCAGCCCTTCTCCAAGTTGGCAACGCCAACTTCTCTTCCAAGGTTGCCTGGCGTTGCCATGGACAACGCCCACTATCTCCAAGTTGGCAACGCCAACTTCTTCTTGCCCAGCTTGCATCATCCTTGCTTCCATGCTTTCTTGTTTCATCACCTATCATCAACAAAGGAAATAGCTTCAAAGTCTTACCCATTCATGCAATAAATTTCATGAGATTCATTCATACTCATTCATGTATGCATTCCTTAAATCATTTGCATGAATTTGGCTAGAATCAACATGTTCCTTGGTATTCTCATGCATGAAGACAAAACTCATAAAATAGCTTGTTTATTTAGAGAAAATGAGTGAAACTAAGCTAAAACCAACTAAACTAACTAGCTAATATAGTAAATATGCAAATGCATCACAACACCAAACTTAAACATTGCTTGTCCTCAAGCAACAAAAGAACTATGCACAAAGATTTCTTTTAATTGGAATGAGTTGAGGAATAACTTGTAATACCTTGGTGAGTGAAGTGATTAAGTGATATTGGGGTGAACTCTGAATTATGTGTTCATGCAAGGGTCCCAGCTTATCAGTCCTTACATTTTGGGAGTCTTAGATCTTAGGACTTTCATTCAAATGATATCATGGAAATCTCTCTATAGGTAATCACCTTGAACAGCACATAGTTTATGTCTTGGCCTTGACTCTAAGTGTCATGTCTCAAAGCGGCTCTTTAGATAAGCTTTCAATCAATACTCCCAAACCAGTTGGTTTTAAGGTATTAGGTGTTGAAACACCCGTTAGGATTTACTTGCTCAAGCCTCTCTCTTTGACACAATTCTACCACAAGAATTTAACTAGGATAGTAACTCTTTGAGTTCTCATTTCCTTCTTTTTTCTTCCTAGTAATTGATGCTCAGAGCCTTTTGCCATGTTTTTTTTTTTTTTTTTTTTTTTTTTTGCTGCTTCTTGGATCAATAAGTGTTTGAGAATCTCCATAATACTTCTTTGAACTCTATTTCCTGCCTATGAGCTCCCATGCAAGTTTTCACAAACATGAAACCTCAATACACAATCATACAACTAGAACCACCACTTCTCTTAATCTTTTGCTTGACTCAAAATAGATTTTTGACTCCTCATTCATTCTTTTCAAAGAAATGTTCTCTGTTTGCATTTTCATAGGTATTGAGTGCAAGCAATTTCAAGAGTATGGTGTTATGATATATCAAACACTTAGTTATTGAACTACAAAGAGTTTATACTAAGCAGACAAACAGGGTACAATATCACTTTCAATCATAGTAGTTTGAATACAAGACAATCACTCAAAATACAACCTTTTGGAGTTTACTGCTTTACTCCTTATCATCATCATTGTTGGTCTTTATATTCCTCTTTGTCTCTTTGGTTGATGATGCTTGATCCTTTTCAAGATTGAAGTGATCGCCTATAATGAACTTTGACAGTTGCTTGTCCCCAAGCACTTGAGAGATGGTTAGCATGCATGTATGCTTGTGATCTTCTAGACATAAGTTGGTGTGGGGACACCAAACTTAGTTCCTTGCTTACTTTTATGCAGTGGAATGAATACATGTAAGAAACATCAAGTGCTTCTATTAAGGAAATAAAATCTAAATTAAAAGTAGCAATTGTTAAGTAATTTTTCTGATTTTGGAGCTAGTGACTAATCATGCAAAGGTTAAAATGTGTCTTTAATGAAACTTTTTGGTGGAACACCAAACTTAGCACCTCACATTCACCTTTGAATTCTGTTGGTGTGTAACACCAAACTTAGCTCCTTGCAATGCAGATAAATATACTTAACTCTTTTATTGAATTAACTAAGAAAAGAAGACTACCTTTGGTTGGGTTGCCTCCCAACAAGCGCTTTTTTTATCGTCATTAGCTTGACGGTTGTCCCTCTTTAGGGCGGATGATGATCATAGTGCCTTAATCCTTCCCCTCTCACCGTGAACTTCCTTCCAGTATCATTCTTGATGATTTCCACATGTTCAAGTGAGAGGATTTTGTTCACTGTGTAGTATCCAGAAAAGTGTGGAGATGTCTCTATTGGTTGGTAAGTTAGCATCACTTTATCCCCTGGTGAGAAGTCTTCAGTGGAGATTTTCTTGTTTCTCCATCCTCTTGGCATTTTCTTCTTGGGACTCTCTTCATTTCCAGGAGATAGTTCAGGTTTTGGGATCTCAATTTTTGGACTGTCCTTGCTATGAATCTTAAATGCTGACTTTGATTGCAGCTTCTCCTCTATTCTTTGAGCTTGTTGCAGCACCTCCACCTTCATTTCTTTCCAGCATGAGCTTGGAAGTGCCTCATCAGGTGCCTCTTTCAAGTTTGGATCTATGGAATCAATCTTCATACACTTCCTCTTGGGTGGAATCTTGCAAATTCTTGAAGACATGGAACACTATATGCTCATCATGCACCCTTAGCATTAATTCTCCTTTTTCGACATCTATCAATGCCCTGGCAGTGGCTAAAAAGGGCCTCCCTAGAATAATGGGAGTGTTGTCATCTTCCTCTATGTCTAGGATGACAAAGTCAACTGGGAGGAAAAATTTGTCCACCTTTACTAATACATTCTCTACAACCCGAGTGCTTGCTGAATAGATTTATCCGCCATTTGAAGGGCTATCTTTGTAGGTTTCAATTCATGAATCTGAAGCTTCCTCATCAAAGATAGAGGCATCAGATTTATGCTTGCACCAAGATCACAAAATGCTCTCTCAATCATCATGTTGCCTATTGTGCAGGGGATGTGAAAGCTCCCTGGGTCTTTCATCTTCTTGGCAACTTTTCTGGATGATGGCACTACACTCCCTGGTCATCACAACCGTTTGTCCCTCTTTCAAGGATCTTTTCTTTGTCAACAATTCCTTCATGAACTTAGCATATAGGGGCATGTTCAAGTGCTTCAATGAAGGGGATGTTGATGTGTAGTGTCTGAATATTTCCAAGAATTTGGAATATGCTTCTCTTTGTTCTCTTCTTTAAACCTTTGAGGGTATGGGAGCATTGGTTGGTATGCTTTCACTGCCTCCTTCTTAGCTAATTTATCACTTTGTGTATAGGTTTCTTGCTCCTGCTTTTGTTCCTTCACCTCTTCTTTTAAGCCTTCTTTACTGTGCTCTTCCTGAGTAATGGCTTCTGTCTCCACTTTCTTCCCACTTCTCAGGGTGATTGCTTTACACTCCTCCCATTTTATGGCTTTTTCTGTGTCTCTTGGGTTGGGTATCGTATCACTTGGAAGAACATTGGTTGGCCGTTCAGCTTGTTTGGCTAATTGTCCCACTTGTCTCTCAATATTCTTCATGGTGACCTCATGTTCCTTTTGTCCCTTAGCTAAGGCTTGAGTGGTTTGAGCAAGTGCTTGCAAGGTTGCTTCAAGACTTGAAATTCTAATCTTATGATGGTCAATTGGGGATATGATGGGGGTTGATTGTTGTTGAAAGTTGTTGGGTGGATTAGTGTGGTAATTCTGTGCGTTGGATGTTGGTGCAGAAAAGTTGTTTTGGTGAGTTTGTGAGTTATTATGAGGTGGTTGATATGTGTTTTGTGTTTTCTATATTGGTTAGTGTTGGTGGCATGGTGATTTTGGTTGTTTGTGTTACGGGTATGGGTTGTGGCTGTTGTTCTTTTGCCAATGGTTTTCACCCACCTTAGGTTGGGATGATTTTTCCAAGAGGGGTTGTATGTATCACCATGAAATTCATCCTGAGCATTTGAAGTATTTTGCATGTATTGAACTTGTTCTTGTGGCTGTTCAACAGTGGTCCCTTCACCTTGGCTCCATTCAAGTGATGGTTGATTTGTTGTGTTCACTAATGCTAGCTGGAAACCATCCATTCTCTTTGTTATCATTTCTATTTGTTGTTGGATTTGTTGGTGCATTAACTTATTTTGTGCCAAGATAGCGTCAACACCTTCAAGCTCCATTACACCTTTCTTTGGGGCCGGGTTATGTTGCCTCTCTGATGAGTAATAATACTGATTGTTTGCCACAATCTCAATGAGGTCTTGAGCCTCCTCAGCAGTTTTCATCATGTTGAGTGATCCTCCTGATGAGTAGTCTAGTCCCTTCCTTGCTTCTAAGCTTAAGCCTTCATAGAAGTTTTGGAGCTTAACCCATCACTAAACATGTCAGGGGGACATCTTCTCATTAGTGCCTTATATCTTTCCCAGGCTTCATACAATGACTCCCCTTCCATTTGCCTGAAAGTTTGAACCTCTGTCTTCAACTTGATGATTCTTTGAGGTGGGTAAAACTTTGCTAGAAATCTGCCCATCAGATCATTCCAATTGTCGAGGCTTTCCTTGGGGAATGACTCTAGCCATTGAGTGGCCTTGTCCCTCAAAGAGAATGGGAATAGCAACAGTTTGTAGACATCTGGATGCACTCCATTTGTCTTCACTGTGTTGCATATCCTCAGAAAAACAGACAAATGTTGATTTGGGTCTTCAAGAGGTCCTCCTCCATAGGAGCAGTTGTTTTGTACCAAAGTAATGAGTTGGGGTTTTAACTCAAAGTTATTGGCCTGAACTGGAGGAGTGGCAATACTACTCCCACAATGTCTTAGATCAGGGATGGTATAAGAAGATAGCACCCTTCTAGGTGGTCCATCATTGTTGTTGACTCCTCCAGGATTGTGCATCTCATCCTCCATGACTTGATCTTCTCCCTCTGAATCCTCTTCACCAACTATTCCCTTTCCTCTTTCTGCTCTTCTTCTCCTTCGGAGGGTTCTCTCGTCCTCAGTATTAAGTCTATTAGCTCCTGACATACACAAACAAAACCAAAATCACAAGTGAAATATTCTAGAACTAGAGTGGAATTGGAGTTAGTGAAACAAAGTATCAAACAGTTAGTGGGCTTAACAAAAACACAAAAAAAATTGCTTAATCTAAACCACCTTTCACTTAAACATTGTCAATCTTTTCCAATCCCCGGCAACGGCGCCAAAAACTTGATACGTAAAAATTAAGATTTCACGTACAACCGGCAAGTATACCGGGTCGTATCAAGTAATAAGACTCACAAAGAGTGAGGTCGATCCCACAAGGATTGGTAGATTAAGCAACTTTAGTTAAATGGTAAATTTAGTTAAGCAAACATGTTGTTGATTTTATGAGTATTACGACTTTTGAATATAATTGCAAAAATTTAAATGGCAATGAATTTAAGAACAAGAATATAGAAATAAAATGATAGTGAATAACTGAAACTTAAATTGCAAGAAACTTAAATGACATCAAAGATAAATGGCAAGGAATTAAAGGGTGCAGAAAATTAAAGAACATAAGAGTAAATAGCAAGAATTAAAGGAAGAAAATGTAGATGACAAGAATAATAAATTGACAGAATGTAAAAGGGAATTGGGTTAAGGGTAATCAACCAACTAGAAGCAAAAGAAATAAGAAGTAATGATAGAGAGAATCATTAGGGATCAGAGATGCTAGTTTTCATGAATTGATGTTAGTCAAATCCTTCTCAATCATGGGCATAGATCCATGGCAAGTGGGTAGTTGAATCCCAATCTCTTGGTGATTCAACTTCTCTCAACATAACCAATTGCCACTCTCGTGATCTAATTGTTCATGAGAAGAGATGAAGCTCAAATCTAATCCAGCCACACAACTCCCATAATCTCAACCAAGGAGAGTTACATCTCACATACTAACCAAGGTGTATTGATTAAAGAAATCATGAAAGGATGAACTCTAAACTGAATTATATGGCTCATTCCTCAAATTCACCACATAATTCATATAGATTAACCCCTCTCTCGATGGTGGTTGAATCTTTGAAGAACAAGAGTTCCCTCTTTAGATCAACCACTAGAATTGAGGAGGAAAAGATGAGTTCACCAATTCATTCCAACAAGCAGAGCTCCTCCCCCTAATGAAAGTGGGGTTTAGTGAATCATAGCTCCAATCTCAACAACAATTGCCATAAAATGAAGATTAAACTAAGTGTAAAGAAAGATGAAGAAGAATAAGGAAATGCTTAAAGCTTAGGAAATGAAGAAGAGAAGTTCCAAAAGAAAAACTAAAAAAATGCTCTCCGGGTATCCTCCCGGAAGTACTAGAGAACTTTCAAGTAAAAGTGCTAAAAGTATAAAAAAGTTCTAAGTGTCAAAAAGTCCCCCTTAAAGTACAAACTCAATCTCTATTTATATTAGTCCTAAAATTCCTTCAAAGATCTTCAATTGGGCTAGCAATGTGGGCTTTCTCTTTGTTGAATTTCTGGTTCAATTGATGAAGTTTCTGGCCTTTGTGAGGAATAGAGGAAGCAGAGCAAGTTGGCTATAATTCTGGCCCATTGAGGGGCGTTATTGGCAACAACTCTAGGCTTAATGCACGTTGGCAACGTGCATGGTATTTTCCTGGAAGTGAAGTTTGAGACTTGGGCGTTGCTGGCCCAAGTTATTGCCAACAACTTGCTTTTCTTCTTCTTGACTCTTCTTTCATGTCTAATGTTGCCCAGAATTGAGTGTCAATCCTCTGCTTCAATATGGGACTATTATACATCATTGGAAAGCTCTTGATGTCTTCTTTCCAATGCCACTGGAATCACCTCATTTGGACTTTCCTAGCTCAAGTTATGCTTCCTCAAAGAAGGTAAGGTCAAGCTGCCAAGTTGTTGCCAAAAACGCACCCATTCTCCCAAGTTGGCAACGTGCTCGGGCCTAGCCTCCCAAGGCAGAGAAATGAGGCTGGCGTTGTTGCCAAACACGCCTTCTTGCTAGCACGTTGGCAACGTGCCCGTTGCTTCCTCATGGGCTGCCTTCTAGCCTCCTTGAATTTCAACTTCATGTTCTTATTTTTGGGGCCTAGAGAAGACTCTGATTTGGCTTCAATTTTGTGCTCCACCATAGACTATTATATATGGTTGGAAATCTCTGAATGTTAGCTTTCCAACGCAACTGGAAGCACTCAATTTGGATCTCTATAACTCAAGTTATGCTAGTTTGAAGGAGACAGGGTCAGGCTGCCAAAATCGCACACGTTTTTGGTGAAAACGCCCTTGTTTCCAGCGTTGCCAACGTGCTCAGATTCTGAAGCTCTAAATGAAGCCATCTTTTGAAGCTTCAAATGAATGCCAATCCCATACTATGATATATGGTTGGAAAGCTCTGGATGTCTACTTTCAAATGCCGTTGGAATCACCTCATTTGGAGCTTTGTAGCTCAAGATATACTTCATTGAAGGAGGTAAGGTCAGGCTGTCCAGCTCTCCAGCGTTTTTGGCAAACACTCCTTTGTTCTTTCAAGTTAGCAACGTGCTACCTCCATTCTTCACCATCCAAAGCTTCCTGGCGTTGTTGCCAAACACGCCAATGTTTTCTTGAGTTGGCAACGTGCCCGATGCTTCTTCAAGGCTCTAAACATTGCTCCCCACGTTGCCATTGAACACGCCTATAGAGGCTGGCGTTGGCAACGTGGTTAGTAGCTCTTCCTGGCGTTGGCAACGTGGTTGGCAGCTCTTTTTGGCGTTGGCAACGTGGTTGGCACCAAGACTTGGCGTTGGCAACTTAATTGGCACCAAGACTTGGCTGGCAGCACGTCCTGGCGTTGGCAACTTGGCTGGCAGCACATCCTGGCGTTGGCAACTTGGGCGGCAGCACATCCTGGCGTTGGCAACTTGGCTGGCACCCAAGACTTGGTGCCTAGCCAAGCAACCATTTCTGGCGTTGCCAAGGAACACGCCAATGATAGTGGCGTTGGCAACGTGCTCGAAGTTGTTTCCTATGGTGCCAAAGTTGCTTGGCGTTGCCTTGAATAACGCCTATGGTTCTTGGCGTTGGCAACGCCCTCGAGCTCCTCTTCAAGGTTTCATTCTTGTTGCTTGGTGTTGCCTTGAGACACTCACTCCTTTCTCCAAGTTGGCAACGCTACTTCTCTTCCAAGGTTGCCTGGCGTTGCCTCCAATAACGCAGCCCTTCTCCAAGTTGGCAACGCCAACTTCTCTTCCAAGGTTGCCTGGCGTTGCCATGGACAACGCCCACTATCTCCAAGTTGGCAACGCCAACTTCTTCTTGCCCAGCTTGCATCATCCTTGCTTCCATGCTTTCTTGTTTCATCACCTATCATCAACAAAGGAAATAGCTTCAAAGTCTTACCCATTCATGCAATAAATTTCATGAGATTCATTCATACTCATTCATGTATGCATTCCTTAAATCATTTGCATGAATTTGGCTAGAATCAACATGTTCCTTGGTATTCTCATGCATGAAGACAAAACTCATAAAATAGCTTGTTTATTTAGAGAAAATGAGTAAAACTAAGCTAAAACCAACTAAACTAACTAGCTAATATAGTAAATATGCAAATGCATCACCTCACAGTTGGGTAGATTTGTAGCGTTTTTACATTTTTTGAAGGTATAATTGTCATTAACAAATATTAGGGTTATTATTGTCAGCATTTTATAAATTCGGGGGTATAATTGGTAATTTACTCTTTACAAAATATTAAACATAAATAAAAACAATAGATAAATGAAATGGAAAGTAAAATGCATATAAATAAATGGACAAAGAGAAAGAAATTAATTCTGGAATATACCATTCCCATCTTCACTCCAAACAACCTGAACTTTACTGCCAATAGGATATTTATCACCTAAATCAATCCAGCATTATTTACCAAACAATCCTCGGTGGACAAAAAACACACAAATGAGTTGATACATTAAATTACCTTGCCACTACCAGCAGGACCCATAACAAGTTGTGCATAACCCATAATGCTTTTGTATAACTCGAATCCTAAGCAATCTCAATGGCAGAAATTGAACTTCTCGATGGAAGCATTTGCAAATTCCTCTTACTCAAATTGAACAAAGCCATACCATTTGCTCTTCCAATCCTCCGACATCTCAACTTTGTTGGACAAGACATTTCCAAACTTTTGAAATAAATAATGAAATCCCGCATTATCTATGGATTTAGCTAAGTTCTATCATAGTAAAAGTAAAACTAAAGAATTCACTTTACAAATGATATTGATCCTGGCATATGACTAAGCATGGTTTACTGTAAACAAATAGACATATACCTTAACAAAAACATTCCATCTGCCACTTTTTCTCACATCAGGATCGCGATGAGACCACATGACCCTTATCACTTTTCCATGTAGTAAAGAATGATTTTTCAACTCAATTGCACGACTTGCTATTCATGAAAATCAAAGAAAACGAATTAAATTAATAGTAATTAGACAACATTAATTAACAAGATAACATTCTTAATATGCTATAATTTTATTTTTTCAATCCTTTTTAGTTAGTGGAAACTTAGAATTTTCACCCTACATATTAAAATCAAGAATACTAGTAACACAACTTGGTTAAAAGAAATTACTACCAAAAACAATTGAACATTGTAAAACCTATCTTGTATGTTCCAAGCGGATACGGTTTAATCAAACTCAATCAAATGTATGAATATCCTTTACAATTTACAATTTCAGGTTTATTAAAAACTGATACACAAGCCCAGCTTAATGGAAACCTGAAACTTATATCAACATATCCCGAAACTAATAAGATAAAAAGAGATTAAATAAAATAATCGACTGTGAGAAAATCTCATATCACAGGTTCTTTGTCTTTCTCCTACAGTATAAACTTCGTTCACATCTCAATCATATAACCCTAATTTTCAAAACAAAACTGACTCAGATTTTTCTCAAGATGCTATGCTTCAATAATAATACCAAAAAAAATGACACACAAAGATTCCTATAATTCGAGTTCACCATTCATCTCAATGCAGAAAAAGCAAAAAGAATAGCAATCAGCAGGGGAAAGAATGTTAACACTACCAGCTAAAGATCCTTCACTCTTTGGAAAATCAAGTTCTTCCTCAATGAAAAAATGAAAAGGAAGAAAAACAGAAAACAGAAAAGGAAGAATACCGACAAACTCAAGATCCATTCAGCTCGCCCTAGTTGAGTCAGACAGCACGACAGAAATTGAATACGATATAGAAAAACCCTAATTAAATATGAAATTGTGATATAGAACTTTAATTAAAATTTACACAGGCTAGTGATTAGGAAGTGGGGATTAGGAACCCTAATTGCCTAAATCAGGAAAAAAAAACCAAAAGCCTACCTATTGTGATGATGTAAAGCCAATCGACAGGGATGGATGGAGCAGAGGCGGCACGAGTAGCAAAGGAGACTTGGAGCACTAAAAACCAGCAACGAGCAAAAAAGCAAAAGAGCACAGCGAGGCGGTGGTGCGACGTAGGAGAGCTTTGTCATTGTTGCGAAGTAGCAGAGCATGAAGGCGGTGCGTCGTAACAGAGCCGCAGCGGTGGTGTGGTGTAGCAGAGATGTGTGAGGATGTGGTGCAAGGAGAAAAGGAAGGTATGGACGAGGTTGAGGAAGAGAGTAAAGAACTCTCTTAGGTTTCTGCGAAAGGAGAAGGAGGGCACAGGCGTTTAAAGGGAAAGAAATTCCTAAGTGTTATAGTGTGCATATATTAGGAAACGCTTAAAAAGCATACCCAAAACCTAACGATTAGACCATTTTTGAAAAGTGTCTTCTTTAGTGAGAAAAGTGTACCCATAGATATTAAGATAAGGCTACGCTTTATAAGTGATCTTTATAATATCTAAGAAGACACTTTTCAAGTGATGCCATAACTGTGTTTCCTATTTTTCTATAAAATGGTAACACAGAGAAAAGTGTAGCTTATTCTCTATGCTTTTTAAATGTAGCTTAAGAAAAGTGTAGCTAAATGGATGTTTATTGTAGTGGAAGGTGGAGGAGAAAAAGGAGGAGACGAAGGAGGAGATGGAGATGGTGGTGGTGGTGATGGCGACGATAACAAAAGAAAAAATGAAGAACAAAGGAGGAGGAGAAGCAGCAGCAACAGTAACAAGGGTGTAAGGAGGAGGAGGGAGAGGAGGAGAAAGAGGAGGATGAGTTGGAGAAGAAGGAGGAGAAACGTGCACACATGATAAACCCTATTTTTAGCATTTATCTTGTATTGAATTTACAGGATTTTATCAACTTTTTTCATATTTATTAGATAAAATAGCATCGTTTTGTAATTCTCTTTGATTTGTGCTTAAGAATGAAAACATGCTTTTTAGGTCTTAAAATAGCTATATTTAATTCACCTTGATTCCACTCAATGCCTTGATATGTGTGTTAGTGATTTTAGGTTTAAGAGGCAAGAAATAGATCAAAGGAGTGAAGAGAAAAGCATGCAAGTGGAGAAAGCAAGGTGACGCACACGCGTGAGCGATGCGCATGCGTGAGCGATGCGCGCGCGTGAGATACGCTAAAATTTGCCTCTCAACAAATTTCCTACCGCCAGGTGCACCGGTTCATCGTCAAGTAAAAACTCACAATAGAGTGAGGTCGAATCCAACAGGGATTGGTAGATCGATCAACTATAATTGGTGAATTGTTCTAGTTGAGTGAAATCAGATTTGGTTGAGAATTGCAGAAAGTAGAATTGGCGGAAAACTTAAATTGGAAGAAAGTAAATGACAGAAATTAAATTGCATGAAATTAAATGACAGAAAAGTAAATTGCAAAAAATTAAATGGGAATGAGGAATTAGCATGAAAATTAAAGAAGCAGAATGTAAATAGAATGGGTAAGATCACAGATGGGGATTCATTGGGTTTCAGGAGATATTGAATTCTCCGGATCAAATCATTTTTGCCTCTTCCTCAATCAATGCATTCATTGACACTGCTTGGCAATCTTAGATGAATGGATCCCAATGTCTTGGCTCACCAATCTCTCTAAGCATGAACAATTGCCCAATGTCTTGATTTAATTGCTCATGGGAAGAGTTGAAGTTCGGTCACTGACTATACCACACAAATTCATATATCAAAGTATTATTACATGTCACTATATCCATCCAACCCCCAATCTAATCCAATGTGAGAAAGCAATTCTAGCATGAATTCTTCATCCCTCTCTCAAGTATCCGAAGAATTCCAATTATGGATAGCTTCTCTCTCAAGACAACTATCCAATTGCATTAAGACCGAAAGCTTTCTAACAAAAATCAAGAGAAAAGAAAGAAGAAAAAGATGAAATCTACTATTGATACATTGAATTACAATAGAGCTCCCTAACCCAATGAAAGGGGTTTAGTTGTTCATAGCTCTCAAAATGAAAATTAGAATTAAAAGATACATTCTAAATTCCGAAAATGAAAAGTGCAGTAAGTGTAAAGATTCGAAAAATATGAGAAAGAAGGTTTTCTTCCTAACTCAAATTCTAAGCTATTTATACAGTTTCTTCCATTGATCTTCAATCTATAAATTGGGCTTTTGGCCTTGCTAGAGTTGGGTTGAGAGTGGCTCCAATTGGTTTTCGTTGCTATTGAGAAGAGATCTGTTTGAATTGTGAGATCTGATGCTTCACGTTGGAGTCAACGTTTGATGGCCAACGTTGACTCAAACGCCATTTAGAACAAAACTAGAAAAACTAGAAAGCTTGCTGTCATTGGCGTTTAACTCAACGTTGGAAGGCCAACGTTCTGCTAACCCACGTGTACGCGTGCTTCACGCGCAAGCGTCAAATCTGAAATTTTGCTTTTTCATGCGTACGGGTACACTATGCTTACGCATCAGTTGCCCTTTTTCCCATCCACGCGTACGCGTCACTGAAGCGTACGCGTCGATTTAGAATTCTCAACTCCCAATTCTGGTCTTGCCAACACGGACATTGGAGGCAACGTTTGAGGCCAAGTTGGACCTCCATCCTTGGATTTTTGACGCGTACACGTGGGTGGTCAATTTTGCCATTCCACGCGTGCACGTGACTCACGCTTGCACGTGGATACTGAAAATTTGCTTTTTCACGCGCGTCACTCAAAAACCATTTAGGTCCAGAATTGAAGTTTTTATCACAACGTTGGGTGTAACGTTGGATGTCCAACGCTCCCTCAAACGTGAACACCAGCACACCATTCAAAGGATTGCTCTGCCTCTCTTCCAATGTTTGAGCCAACATTGGTGGGCCAACTTGGCTACCAACGTTGCTTCCTCTTCATCTTTTCCAGGCTCCTTCTTCAACGTTCCTCTATGCCTTCTTTCACCTATTATCAACCAATACATGCATCAAAGCCTTGCTAAAGTCATGAGAATTCTCATCATTCTTAGAATACAAGTAATTGTAGCATAATTCTCATGAAATTACATCAAATTAATCATAATTGAATGAATCTAGGTATGCATGAATTTCTACCCAATTTGCTTACTTATAACTCAAGAAAGTGCATAAAACCTATTAAAAATAAAGAAAAAGGCTAGTAAAACTAGCCTAAGATGCCCTGGCATCACAACACCAAACTTAAATCTTGCTTGTCCCTAAGCAAGTACTGAATTATGAAGAAGAAAGAATGAAACAGAAGGGATGTACATGTTAGCGAGTCATTATTATTAATTCATGGGGTTTTATGCAGAAAATGCAGTAGCTCACTTCTTATTGATCTTTAGGCATATAATGTCTCCTTCAAGCATCAGTTAACATACTGCTATGACCTTTTATTATTCACTCATCCTTGGTAATTACTTTTCTTTATTTTTTTTCCGTGTAAGCTTTAGCTCAGTGTCATGTGTTGTAGTAGTTTCTTAGCTTATTTGCACTCAACACATATTCACTACAGACACTTGGCTTACAATTCTTCTTAGAACATTGATGCCCAGCACCTCTTTTGGTTACTAAATGTCTTGTTACTAGGTTGCTCTTGATAGTAGACTTTTGGTTGATAATCCCGGGTTAGTTAACCCAGGTTACCAAGTGTTAAAGCACTCCATAGAACCTAATCATCCAAGCAGATCCTAGTACAAAGACACCACAGGCATATGTCTTAAGGTCTAAGCTATTGATGTCTAGCCTTATTCCTTGCTTTATTTTGTTTTTGCTGCCACTTTTGGCTTTTCTTTTTCCTTCTTTTTGTTTGTTTTTCTTTCATCCAAGGACTTTTATTTACTAAGATTCATAGACAACATGCTAGTGTTTACTAAAAGGTGAGTAATCTATCCTTTATTCATTATGAGTGAGCTACTACACAATCAAACATACATACTACCACTTACTGTTGTTTCACTTCTTGCTAAAAAGGAACTATTCCACTTCTTCAAACATTTCTTTTATTGAAATTGAAAAGACTTAGGGGACAAGACAAGCATTTAACAAGTGAAAGTGAAAGCACACACACCTAGGCTAGCATACTTATTGCAAATTTAAACACACAAAATGCTTGATGTCCTAAACTAACAGTTAACTATTAACTAAAATAGACATGTTCTTTCTTTATTGAATAGAATAACCAATGAGCAAGTCCACCTTTCATTTTTTATCCTGTTTGTCTTTCTTCTTCTTCTCGCTTGCTTGCTTGCTAGTCTCTTCCTTACCTTTTCCCCTTAGCTTTGTCCAGAATCCAGCTTTCTTCATTATCTCTTCCACTCTGTCTTTAAGTAGTATTGCTTTATCTACTTCTATGTCACTTCTTTCCTTCAAGTATTGATCATACACTGGAAACTCTGGGTTCAGATTATATAGATGTTCCGCAATGTAGTTGAGCTTAATCTGAAAATTTATGTTGTAATCAGCTTGAACTTCATATTTTGCATCCTGAAGAGTCATGAATTCTTTAAAAGCTCTCATATTATAATCTTGAAGTTGGGCCAGCTGGTTGAAAGCTCCTTAAAATTTTGAAGCTTGTTCTCTTTGAATAACTAGGGACTTTGACTCAAAATCTCTCTGCTGGATCATCATTCTCAATTGAAGCTCCTCTTGTCTCTCTTGAGGTTTCATGTATTGTGAGTAAAATTTTTCTTGTTTCTCTTGAACTCTCAGGTACTGTTCGGATAGCCTTTCAATTGCTTCTTGCATCCTACCCATGTCCATATTGGTTTGTGAGTAAAATTCTTCTTGTTTCTCTTGAACTCTATTGGTTTGTTAGTTGTTGTTGTTATTTGGGGATCGGGGTGTCTTTTGTTTACTCTGGCAGTGCTCTGCTTGATGTTCGTGTCACTACTGAGTTGGTTTAATCTTTCAGGCATATCTAAAGGTCCTAAAGGTCATCCTATTATGTTAACCTTTGATATTGATGCAGATGGTTTCTTAAACGTAACTGCTGAATATGAAACAATTGGCAACAGTAATGAGATTACAATAAGCAATGATATAGGTCGATCATTGCAGAAGAAAATTGCGAGATTGATTCAAGAAGCTAGAGATTATGAGGCTGATGACAAAAAGTTTCTAGAGAAGACTAGAGAAAGAAATAATTTGGACGATTATGTTTACAAAATGAAAAAAAAAAGAACAAGGGAGTGATCACTAATGCAATTGTTAAGGCCAAGAGTTTGTTTGTTAAGGACAAGAGTTTGCTTGATGGTGATGAAGATCAGCATGAAAAAGATGTGTTCCAGAAGAGTCTGAAGGCTTTTGAGAACATTGTTTAGTCATTATGCCAAGATTGGAAAATTAACGATTTTTTGCTTGTTAAGCTCTTTTCAGATATAGAGTGCACACTTTGCATTTTAAATGATATGTGATACAAGTTTTATGTGACTTAAATTATCTTAGGTTATATTTTGATTGTTAATTGCTTCTTAAGATCATGTCCTTGAATTATGTAAGGATAATTTTTATTATTTAAAATTTTTTTAGTATTATTATGTATTTATTTTTATTTAATAATATTTAACTAATTTAATAAAAATACAAGGTTATATATGTAATCATATTATTAAATATTAAGTTGTACAAAAAAATTATTATAATATTATATATATATAGAAAATAAAAAAATGAGGGACATAAGGCTACAATATAAAATAGCTATGGTACACAATGTGGCTACGTTTTAAAGGTGATGCAGTAGCAAAAATAAATGTAGCCTATTCTGGTAAGCATGAAAGTTGAAAAATGTAGCCTTTGAGAATAGGCAACGGCCGAATAGGTATCCCCTACTAAAGTGTCTCCAAAGCCCGAAAAGTGTAGCCTTTGCCTAAGGCATCATTTTTTTCACTTTTAGCTACACTTTTCAAGTGTGCGTGAATCATTATTTCTCTTGTAATGTTATTTTCTTATTTGAATTTCTTCTCGTCCTTTTTTTTTCTTCTCCTCCTCCTTCTCCTCTTCCTCCTCCTCCTCTACCACCACCACCACCAACACCATCATCATCATTCTTTCTCTTTCAAATTTTTACACTTGTTCTAGTTAATTTCGCTGCATTATCTACACATTTTTAACTTATTTTCTTTTCTATCAAAATTTGTAAATTTGTAACTCAAGTCTTCATAAAATAATTTTTTAGTTCCACCATATCATTTAGTTAGAAATTTGATGTTAAAGATATTTTGGTGTTAGAGTGAAGACATTTTGGTGTTATTCTTTAGAAATTTATGTGTTGTTTTATATATCAGATGCATCGTCTGCTTTTTATAAGTAAATGCTACTATTCATTATCTTTCAAAGTTTTGCGCTGGTTCTACTTAATTTCGCTATGCTATCTACATAATTTTTTCACTTATTCTCTTTTCCATTAAAATTTGTGATCTGTAACTTAAGTCTTTATGAAATAAGTTCTTAGTTCTATCACATCATTTAGTTAGAAATTTTGGCGTTAGAATGAAGACATTTCAATATTATTTTTTAGATTTTTATGTAGTTTTTCATATATGAGATCTCCTCCTCCTCCTCATTTTCATAATTATTGTTTCACCCTCTTTACAAAAACTTTTGTCACTTCTTTTTTCATATTTTCATAATTCTTGTTTCTCTCTCTTTACAAAAACTTGTGTCACGGTTTAGAAATTTTAGTGTTACTATTAAAAAGTTTCGGTGCTATTTTCTGATATATCCTCTTCTTCATCCTCCTTCTCCTCAACACCATCACTATCACCATCACCATCACCATCACCATCACCATCACCATAATCATCATTGTCATCGTCATCATCAACATCATCGTCATAATTCTTCTTGTTTTACCATCTTAATAAAAAAAAAAGAAAAATCAAACAAAGAAGAAGAAGAAGAAACATATAATGTTGCAAAATCACAAAGAAAAGGAGGAGAAAAAGAAAAAAATGCAACAATAACAACAATAATAAAAGAACAACGATGAGGAGGAAACACATGAAGAAGAAGAAGTTGGAACTCGAAGAAGGAGAAGAAGAAGGAGGAACGCGAAGAAGAAGAAGGAGGAAGAGGAACACGGGTTTCAAGTTAGTAGAGATAGCTGGAGCGCGAATTCACGCTCTCACTAATGAAACATATTTTTCTTGGGCTTAAACGAATTTGGTTGGACTTGGTTGCCAAAAAAACTTGGATGTGTAGCAAGTTTGATATTAAAAATGAGTATACTAAAATCTGCCATTATATATTTATATATAAATACATCACTAGTAGAAAACTGCTTATTATAGAAGATTTAAAGGCAGATTCGGTCTTCGTTATAGATAGATTTTTAGTTACCAACGGATTTTGTCCATCGATAAAAGCCTCATCAAAAATTATTTACCGATAGATTTTTCTCTATTACCGACATATTTTTTTTTGGTAATCGTCCCTTCCATTTCGCTAAAAACCTCATATTTTTTTGATAAATTTTCGGTCAGTAACTAGCATCAAACTTTCCAAAAGATTTTTTGTCGATAATCAGAATCTAGAAAAGCATTTACAACTCTGCAGATAGAAGAATTTTTCGTTTGTAAATCCATTAGCAAAGTAAAGCATAATTTTGTTTTTAGATTTTTCTAATGCAAATAAACCTATTTTCATACAAAATAAATAAAAATTTAATTAAGACAATTTTTTATTCAATTTTTATCTAACTTGTATTAGAACATTCATCGTATTTCAAAAAACAAATAAGTTCATCTTATTATCAAACTAGAAGAAAAGTACTCTAAACAAGCAAGTGAATTCACATAAACACAAGTGTATTGTTCAACCCCGGTGTATTGTTCAACCAAACTAAAAATATCAGCTATAATATCACTACTAAAAAATAACTTATTACAGACAGATTTATAGATAGATTTGATCTTCCTTATAGATGGATTTTTGGTTACGGATAAAATTAGCGACATATTTTGTCCATCGGTAAAAGTCTTGTCAGAAATCATTTACCGATAGATTTATCTCTGTTACTGATAGATTTTTCTTTCGTAATCGTCCCCTCCATTTCACTAAAAAGGTCAGATTTTTCGAAAAATTTTTTATCAGTAACTAGCGTCAAACTTTCTGACATATATTTTGTCGGTAATTAGAGCTTAGAAAAACATTCACAACTTTGAATACAGACAGATTTTCTGTCTGTAAATCCGCTAGTAAGGTAAAACAATATTTTTAGATTTTTCCATTGCAAAATAAACTTTCATATAAAACAAATATAAATTTATTCAAGACAAATTTTTATCCAACTTGTATTCAAACCTTCATAATATTTGAAAAAATAAATAAGTTCATCGTATTATCAAACTAAAAGAAAAGTACTATAAACAAGCAAATCAATTCAAAACATAAACAAAGTGTATTGATATATCGACTATAATCCTCATAGTATTGTTCAACCATACTAAAACTATTTGGTATAGTCCTCAATGTCATCTTCATCCTCCTCATCATCATAGTCCTCATCAATAGAGATTAAGGGTGGTGGCGACGGCAGTAGTGGAATACCACTGGAACCGATCCTGAGTAACTAGATAGTACTTGCGCACATCATTCTGGCAAAGAAAAAGATCATGAGTAGTAGAATGAATGCATTCTTAGTTTGACTTAGCACTTGTAGTGTTTGTAGTTATTACGAATACTTATCAACCAAATTGGAAACTGAAGAACAAAAAGTACCGCTAGTTGTTACATATAGATTATGGCATGTTTTAGTTTATAGCAACAGAAAATGAAGAATGAAAATTATTTACTTATTTTGCAAATTGATACTCACCTAGACATTACACACTGGTGCGGAATTTACAACCACCAACTAACCGGCAAGTGCACCGGGTCATACCAAGTAGTACCTCAAGTGAATGAGGGTCAATCCCACGAGGATTGATAGACTAAGCAACAATGGTTGATTAAATTTACTTAGTTAGACAAGTAGAAAATGGTGTTTGAGAGTTCAATTTCATCAGTAAATTCAGTAATCAGAAAGCAAGCAGTAAACAAGTTGTGAAATATATAATAAGAAACAGTTAAGGCTTCAGAGTTATCTATTTTTCGGATTGACTTTTCTTACTAACTATTTTAATCATGCAAGATTTAATTCATGGCAAACTATATGTGGCTAAACCCTAATTCCTTAGACCTTTTTAGTCTCCTCTAAAATTCATCAACTGCCAATTCCTTGGTCACTTAATTCCAATTAGAGGGTGAAGTTCAATGCTAGTTTATATGCCACAGAAATCCTAATTACCCAAATATAAGAGGATTATATGTCACGTATCCCGTTAAGTCCACATAATTCAAAATTTAGAAGAATATGTTTTCAAGCTATTGTTCAAGTAAAGAGCTTTTCCAAGTTATACAAGAACTCAATTAGAACAAGGGTCATACTTCGGTTCCACCTAAATTCATAAGATAAAGAACGAAAACAATTCTTGAATTATAAATCAATACATGAATAAAAATAGAAAAATAATAGTATTAATCCATACAAAAGACAGAGCTCCTAACCTTAACAGTGGATGTTTAGTTGCTCATGGTTCGGAGAGAAAATAAGGATTCTGAAAAACTGTAAATTGCGGAATGAGGTACTAGAGAAGAGAAGAGCCCGAAGGGCTGATTATTTTCCCTTTTATAGCTAATCCTAATTAATGTAAATTATATTTTCTAAAACTAAAATATCTTTTCCTATTTTGAAATAAAATAAAAATTCAATCAAAATAAATTTAGCTTCATTCGCAACTTTGTAAGAATGCCTGGGGACCACTTGCGTATTGATGGTCCACGCTGAACTTAGAAAACTTCAAGTTCAGTGTGGGATGGGCAGAGACTTCCCTATTGATTTCCTTTGAGTCCACGCTAAACTTTGAAAATCCTAAGTTTAGTGTGGAGGAGGCAGTGTCAATTCCATGTTTTTCCTTTGAATCCACGCTGAACTTAGATTAACCCAAGTTCAGCGTGGGATAGTACATGGTTCTCCCTTAGTGCGTGGATTCCACGCTGAACTTGGAAAATCTCAAGTTCAGCATGGACATGGCCGAATTGACTGCATGGAGGGTTAGTGTTACATGCTGAACTTGGGAAATTTCATGTTCAGCGTGGAGTGGACATCATCAATTCTTCGTTTTCTCCATTCTCTATACTTGACATAAGCTCCGCAAAATTCATCCAAAATGCTACCTGAAATAAACAGAATTGCACATAACTCAAAGTAGCATTCATAGTTGCTAAAATGTATTAGAATTTGATTAAACTCAGCAATCCAAGTTCGAATTCACAAGGAAAAGATAGATAAGATGCTCATGCATCACAACACCAAACTTGAATTGTTGCTTGTCCTCAAGCAACCAAAATTAGAACATGATTAAGATGTGAATTTGCATGAGAGGTGAGAGTTCAGTTATGCTCATGTCTTTTCTTATAGTGGGGTTTATGTGTTATAATTCTGGACAGTTTTGGCATCTCACTCTGCTTTAAATCAGAGGAGTGTCACTGTCATTCATAATTAGAATCCAGATTATATTATGAATTCCCTGATCTTTATACTCCAGTTTAATCCTTGAACACAGAAATTTACTTTAATTCTCTTTTCGATGGTGCTTTGCACCTTGAGCCTAGCTGTGACTTTAAATGTTTTGCCTTAAGCTTGACTTGACACAAAAACACCACAAGCACTTGACTGTGGGAACTCTCTTTATGTTCTGATTTTTCTTTCAGTTACTCCCAGACAGTGGTGCACAAAGCCTTGGGCATACTCTGCTAAATGCATTTGGTCTCGACTCTAAATATTCTGTCTCAAGGATTACTTGACACAAGAACACCACAAGCATATGACTAAGGAAATAACTCTTTGAGCTTTTAATCATGTCTGACCTCCTTAGTCATTGATGCTCAGAGCCTTGGACCTTGCTTTTATTTTTTTTCTTTTGCTGTTTCTTTTGCTTCAAGGATCAAGCTTTCACTAATTTCAGAGAAGTCATAGTAGTTCTCTAAATTCCTATTCCTCATGCATCAACATCCTTGATTCAAATTCAAATATGCACTGTTCATATCATTCATTTAGAACCACGAATAACACCACCACATTTAAGTAAATAAGACTAATCTTAAATATAAATTCACTTTCTCATGCATTGTATTTATTTTCTTTTCTTTTTCTTTTGATTCAAGCTCAGTGAGAAATACATGAGACACACTTTCAGAATAAAAATCAAATAACAAAATAAACAGTAAATTAAACTAGAACCTAGGAATTGAAATAATAACTGATCGTGCAATAACACAATAAGCAGAAAACAGGAAACTAATAAAAAAATAGAAAAATAAAATGGAATATGAAAAGTAACTTAGCCACCTCAATCTCCCTGATTGGGATCCATCTCTTTAGGTTGAGCTCCATAAGGTCCCCTCACACGGTTGTAATCCTGCCTCAGCTACTGAATCTCTTGCCATTGAGAGTGCTGATCAGCTCTCATCTCATCAAGGGTTGTACAGAGATGCTCCCATCAGCTGTTCTGTGTGGCTCTCATCTCTTCCATAGATGCCATATACTGCTGACAGTGATTGTCATTGGTAACCCTCATCTACTCCATGGACGATGCAAGCTGCTGCCAATACTCCTATGGTGGCTGATATTGTCCCTAAGGCTTCTCTTCTTCATCTCCTTCCTCAGCCTATTCTCTGGGGTTCCTCCGATGTTCCCTTGTCTGTTCCAGCTGTTTCTTTGTGATGGGCTTCTCGGTTGGGATGGGAAAGTCATTCTCTATCTTTACCCTTGCAGCATCACAGAGGCAGAAGATGAGATGTGGGAAGGCTAACCTGGCATTGTCCTTGGTGTTGGTGGTGATGTGGTAAAATTGATGAGCAATAACATTGTCCACCTGCACTGGCTCTCCGAACAGAATACAGTGAATCATGATGGCTTGCCCTACAGTACACTTGCATTGGTTGCTTGTGGGCATGATAGACCGGCGAATAAAATAGTTTCATCCTCTGGCCAAAGGTGTCAAGTGAGTATCTGGAATGCATATGTCAGCAATTACTCACTCCAGGGCTGACCCCTTTCCACCCTCTCATTGTAAGACTCAAGTGAAGGCATAGTCTGTGGTATCTGGAGGGTTTGTCTGATGGTCTTTGGGCTAAAATCAATGTAAAATCAATGATTCTTCCCCTTACAAAGATTTTATGGTCCCTTTCATTGATGCTAGACATATCCTTGTAGGTAATCCACAGGTTCCCAAAGAATTCTTGAACCATTAACTGTCCCGCCTGTGTGTGTGAATTGCACAGAACTTCCCATCCTCTTATCTAAATCTTGTAAGAACCCGTGTTTTCACGTAAAATCATTTTAATAAACTAATATTAGTGCCCGGAATAGATTCAAAATGTAGAAGTTTTAATTTGAAAATGAAAATGTGAAATTTAATTTCAGTGAATTTTTCTGAGATGAAAAATGTACCTTTTTAAAAAGATTTTTGTAAAAATGCGTACTGGCGCTGAAGCTGACAGTACCGGCTTTAGACTGTCCAGTAAAGCGTATTTTAGAAAATAATATTTAAAAATTGATTTGTTGTTTTGAAAGGACAAAAATAATTTTAGAATCGAAAACCGGACACTAATCCTAAAGGTTTTGGCCCAAAGTGGGCCAAACTGACCAAAAATGCTAACAGATTGGACTGGGCCCAAACCGGGCCCAAGGTTCAACATATATAAGCTCATTTAATGTGTTTTGAGCTCATTTTCCAGCCCTAAGAGAGAGAGGGCCGCGGTTTTTAGAGAGGAGAGGAAGAAGAGAGAGTGCACTATTCACCTCCATCTTCAGGAAGCCATAACTTTTGACCCAGAGCTCCAATTGACTAGCTGTTTGTGGCCACGTGAAGCACTTGTTGAGCCCTAAGTTTCTATTTAAAGAAATATGGTAAGGAACCGCGTCTCACTTCCCAATTTTGTGCCTTAGATTTCTGCATTTTTGATGTTATGGTTTTGAGTAGATTTTGTGGTTTTGGTTATTTAGGTGATCTCTAGTAGCAGGTAATTGATGGATTTTATCCCTAATCTCATTGGATAAGGTAAGGAACCTCTTTATCCTTGTGGTTTGATATAGTATGAGCTTTAGTTGTTGATGTATGGTTATGTTGTATGTATAAAGCTTATTTTTGGAGTTGGTGGTGATTTTTAGTGTGGCTTTGATGGTTTGGAGCTTGGTGGAAGCTTGATTGAATTCAAGTTTGGTGTTTGAGCATATTGGGAATCAGCCAAGGTATGGTTTCGGTTTCCTTTATGTAATATGTAATGTTTCTGGACACTTAGGCTAGTTGACCCTAAGATAGGATTGAATATGTTGATGTTTGTGATATATGTTAGAGCATGATGTGTGATGAATATGGATGAGAATTATTGTTGATGTTGTTAAAAATATTGATTATTGATGAATGTGTGAATTATTGTTTTTGAGGAGTGCTGTTGTTATTGTGGACGAATAATAATGGATATTAATGTGGAAATGGTGTTGTGTAAAAGGAATTGGAATAATAATAATAGTGATTATATAAATTGATAATGATTGTTGGTATTTTAGTGTTTATGAAGGTTGATGATGAATGTTGAGATTTGTTTTGGATGTTGAGGTTATAGTTGGTTGATGAGGATTTTGAGTGTGGATTTATGATTGAATTGAAAATTTTGGATTGGTAGTGAGATATGATGTAAGGGCTTAGTAATTTAGGTGTGAAAGTGAGGAGGACGATATGAAATGATAAGATGTTGTATGTAGTAGTGGTTTATGATGGTTGGACATGTTTTGGTTTAGTTTCGAATTGAGAGACGGTAAAATTTGAGGATTTGAGGTTTTGGGTGAAAAAGGATTTTTCGTGAATTTTGTTTGATCATAACATTTGCCTCGGTTTTCAAAATTAGTTGAATTTGGTTTATATTTGAAGATTATTGAAAACCCTTCGATTTGATATAAAGTTTGCAAAATTTGGAACTTTGTAGAGGAAGTTATGATCATTCAAAGTTGGTGTTAAAAATCTGAAATTCTGCAAAGTTGCAGAATTTCAAGATTTCAGATATATGCCACCGCACAGCCTTGTGCACACGCACAACCCTGAGAAAATGTTATTCTGTGCGGATGCACAGACCTGTTCGTACGCACAGGCAGGGGAAAGGGCTCTGGTAGCAGCGCTAGCATAGGTTGCGCGCACACATCAATGAAGAATTACGACCTGTGCGGAAGCACAGCCCTGTGCGCACACACAAGTCGGGAAGGGACGTCTGTTAAGGCCGCTCGCACAGCTTGTGCGAGTGAACAAACTTTATAAATTTTAGTACCTGTGTGTACGCACACCCCTGCGCGTATGCACACTTTCAAAATCTTCCTGGGCGTGTGCACGCACACCCCTGTGCGGACGCACACGCCCTGTTTCATAAATTTAAACTTTGTTTTCAACTATTTCACCTTCCCAACAAGGTTGTAAGCTTCTATAACACCATTTTAAGACTCTTGGACTTATTTTAGAGCATTGAAATATGGGAAAGGTCCTAGGTGTTTAAGTTAGAATTTCCTTTGAAAAGTTAGCAAACGGAGGTTTAGGTTTCTGGTGTATTGTGAATGAGTTAGTTGAGAGGGAAGGAAGAGTGGTGCATATGGTGATTATTGACAATGAATTGGGAAATTGATGAACTAATGAGCTCGGAATGGAAGTGATGAATTGATGATGGTTATGATGAGTTGAAGACTCAAAGTGGAATGATCATCTTGTTGAATAATGAGAGTGTGCTAGGCACTATATCCTTGTGTTATGTATGAGAATGTGCAGGGTATTATGTCCCTGGAATTGAACTATGATTGATAATCGTTTCTGCTGTAAGAGTGTGCCAGGCACTATATTCTTGGGTTACGCACGCAAGTGTGCCCGGCACTATATCCGTGGGTGAATAGAGTGTGCCAGGCACAATATCCGTGGGTTAATAGAGTGTGCCCGACACTATATTCGTGGGTGTGGCAGAAAAGCGACATCCGAAAGGATGTGTTGGGTTGGCATTTATGGACCGAAAAGTGATATCACGAGCCAATAGGATAGGCATTCATCATGTGCATCTTCTATATGCTTGCTTTCTTTGTTTACTTGAGTTTGCCTAAATGTATAACATGCCTACTTGCTTCTTGAACTACTTGCTGTATATGAATATTACATATGCTTTCCTTGCTTGCATTTATCTGTGTTTGACTGGTGCTAAGAATGGTAGGAAGGCGGTGGCAATGGGATCGCACGGAGGTAAGGTTGGCGAAGGCTGTAGTATACAGCGGTGTGATTAGTTAGAATTCCCCTAAGTTTAGATAACCCTAGTTTATGGTTTAAGTTCTTTTATTTATTTTGTTCTAAGCTTGAATATCTGTATGTGATGTGGTGTTCTAGGATTGCCTTCGGTGTCCCGGAGCCTTACATATTACATTATTGGGCACTGTTACGATACTGAGAACCTCCGATTATCATTCCATACTTTGTTGTTGTTTTTCAGATGCAGGTCGTAATCTACTTCAGTGAGATTGTGGATATGGTGACACAGCGGAGTATGGTTCCTCCTTGGTTTAATTTATAACATTTTGTTATAGTTACTCTGACGTCTTTTTGTATTTTATCTTCATGGCCTTAGAGGCTTATGATAAACCCCGATTTTGTGGTTTATCTTGTGCGTATTTTGGGAATTTTATCACCTTTTCTCACATTTATTCAATGAAATAGCATGGTTTTGCAATTCTCCCTTGATTTGTGCTTAAGTGTAAAAACATGCTTTTTAGGCCCTTAAATTGGTAATTTTAATTCACTTTAATTCCATTCGATGCCTTGATGTGTTTGTTGAGTGATTTCAGGTTCATAAGGCAAGTATTGGATGGAAGAAATGAGGAGAAAAGCATGCAAAGCGGGAGAACTCATGAAGAAATGAAGGAACCGTAAAGCTGTCAAGCCTGAGCTCTTCGCACTCAATCGACCATAACTTGAGCTACAGAGGTTCAAATGAGGCGGTTTTAGTTGCGTTGGAAAGCTAACATTCGAGGCTTCAAAATGATATAAAATTTGCCATAGTTTCCTGACGAATAGAGGCACGCGTGCGCCATGTATCTGTGCACGCCGATGGAGCAGCGTGGGTCCATTTTGGGCAACTCGTTAGGGGCAATTTCTAGCTCATTTTGGGCCCAATCCAACTCATTTCTGATGCTATTGAACCCAAGGATTGAAGGGAAAATGAACCAAGTAGTTATAGTTTAGTTTTTATCATGTTTTAGGAATAGAATTCTAGAGAGAGAGGCTCCTCTCTCTAGATTTAGGATAGAAATTAGGGTAAAGTTAGGTTGATCACTCTCAAATTTCTCTTTCAATTCTTGTTTTGATTTCAATTCTCTTTATATTTTAGTGTTCTATTGTCTTAATCTTCTTAGTTTCTCTTGTTAGTTTATTATTTTGCTCACTTTTATGTTGATGAACAATTGTTGGATCTTATTTTTCTTTAATGCAATTTTATGTTTCCATGCTCTTCTATGTTTATCTTCATTGTTATTGTTGATTTCTTGCTTGTGATAGTTATGGGTTTCACTAATTCTAGCATTTTGTGATGTTTACTTTTCTTGCATTCTAAGTGTTTGATGAAATGTTTACACTAGTTTTTGAGTAGTTCTCTTTACTCTTGGCCTAGGCTAAGGGAATTGAGTGACCTTGAGTCATTGGGTCTCAATGAGTTGGTGATTTGAGAACCCTTGGTGATCAATTTGATATCCATTGATACTAGCCTACTACTAGGTTAATTAGTAGTGAGGTTAGACCTTATGGGTTGATGTGATCAAGCCTGTTTACGTACTTCAAGCCTAGGAGTATATATTACATACTTAAGGCTTTTGGAGGTAGACTTAATAGGTTGGCCTCTCATAATTATCAATATTTGGTTTGTAGACAAGGATGGTGATCTCAATTACCTATGTCTAGCCAAGAGTACCTTTCTATTCCTTTTGTTAGTTCATTGTTCATTTACTTTCTTGTTATTTACTTTTCTTGTCAAAATATAAAAATCAAACCCCTTGCATCCTCATAGCCAATAATTGAGCATTTCATTGCAATTTTTTGTGAGACGATCCGGAGTTGAAATACTTTGGTTAATTCTTATTTGGGGTTTGTACTTGTGACAACTCAAATTTTTGATGTGGAAATTATTTCTTGGTTTAGAACTATGCTTACAACGAAGTCCTTATTTCTATGAGAGGAATTCTAGACCATTGAGCAATTCTCATTCATCAAAATGGCGCCGTTGCCGGGGAGTTACAATTGTGTTACATTATTGGCTATTGTGAATATGTGAATATGTTTGTCTTTTTCTTGTTTGTTGGTTTTTGCTAGTTGTAGGACTTAGTTTTCTTTATTTCTTGTTAGCCTTTTGTTTTTATTTTCTCTTTCACTATGAATTCTCATAACTTTGGCTATGAGTTTGGCTCAAATTATGTTGTAGGAAATGGGAGCTATAATGACAATATGCATCAAGGATGGAACAATCAAAGGTGGGAGGAGCCTCAAAGGATTGATCACCCTTCTTGGCAACAACAACCTTCGGATTCTTATGGGTATACTCCTAATCCTAATGCATATCAATCTAATAGATGTGGTGACCCTTATTGTGATTGTCAACAACCACCACCATATGCCTATGAACCACCTCCTCAATATAATTTTGAACCACCTTACTCACAAGCTCCATTTTACCAAACACCTCCATATGACCCCAACCCATATTTACCATACCAACCACCTTGTGAACCATATGAACCATATGAAGAACCACCCCAATTCAACCCCCAATACCCCTCAAGAACCACCACCTCCATACTATTACCAAGATGAACCACCTCCAATGTATGAGAACTCTCAACCACAAGTTGAATTACCTCCCATATTTGAAAAAATCATGGCTCAGTTTGCTAACATTACCGCTATCTTGGACCCACGGAACTCATGCAACAAGCAAAGCATCTCCACAGATGAATGTGAGAAATCAACATAAGAAAGGAGCATGAAGGAGATTTTAGAATCTCAACATGAGGACAAGGAGATGGGGTATGTCTTGCAACAAGTGGAGAGTGAAGAGATTATTAATGATGAAGAAGTGGTTGAACAACAGGTGGATTCCAAGCTTAAGAACACTTCCGCACCAAGTGACATTGTTGATAATTTTGTGGATGTTGTTGAACCTTCTTCCAATGAGCTTGAATTTGGTGTTGAGGAGGATAATGCGCAACCTCCTAAGCATATAATGAATGATGAAGAATGGAAGAAGGTGAGCAAATAATAACTCGTCCTCTTGAAGATGATCCCATACCAACACATGATCCCTTGGTATTTGAGGAATCTTCCCCTCTTGTAATTGAGGTAGATGTTGAGGTGAGTTCCACATTACCTCCAAGTTATGATGTGAAAAGTGGGAAAGAGCTAGAAGAAGTTGTTGAAGAAGTGGTTGAATGTGAAGAACTTTGTCAAGAGGAAGAGGTTGAAGTTGAAGAAGCTTGCCAAGAGGTGGAGTTAATCAAGAAAGAGCACAAGGGAGTAGACCTCGCATTAGCTAAGTGTGAGGAGGTCCCCCTTCCTAAGTCACCATCCTACACAACATTCAAGTGGGTAAAATTCTTATCTCTAATCTTTACTTTCCCACTTGAATATGGTTTGATTCAAAATGATGGTCAACTTAGAACTCTTTGTGAAGTTAAGAGTGGGAGAGAGTTGTGTAGTGGTTGGGAACATCACTCTAAGTTCATAATGGTTGCATGCTCAAAGTTGAATAGCCATGGTTGGTGTAGTACTAAATTGCATGGGTCTAGGAGAATGTTTGGATGCTCAATTGAGAATTCACAACTCTTGTCACCCAAATTTAACTACGGTAGTCAACGAGAAGATGGGTGCAAGAACAAAGTTCGGGACCCCGGAATTCATTTCAACAATCAACACCCTTGGGGCCTTGACATTTACTTGAGCTTACTTGAAGGCCTTGTGCGCCTAATTTGGGATCCCGATGGACATTGGAGATGCAAACATTGGTGGGGATTCTAGGACGAATTCAAGCATAAGCCACCATAGCAAGGACTCCACCAAATGTCCAACTTAAGGACTTAAACTAAAAGTGCTAGGTGGGAGACACGCCACCATGGTAAACTCTTTCCACTCTCTTTTAGATTTGGGTAATAAGTGATTGGATTTGCCATTGTAGGTACTTTTTGTTATTTTCTATACTCTTTTACATTTTGCTTTGATGATTCGTTGTCTCTTAGTTTATTTTGATTAGTTTAGTTGTTGTTGAATTGCATTTTTCTTGTGGTATAAGTTTTGTTTTTAGTGTATTTGAAAATTTTTCAATAACCAAAAATATTTATTGTTAAATTTGAATTTTGGTTGTTTTAGAATGTTTATAGGTTAGGAGAGTGTTAAATTCTGTTTTTATGCTTCTAAAAAAAAGGGGCATCGGCGAGCAAGCACTCCGTGCTCACAACTCCTAGTACTAAAATCCGAGAGTTGTGCCCACTTTGTGCCTACTTTGTGCCAGAAAATCCGTGCATAAGCAGGCATAGCGTGCGCGAGCGGATTGTCCCTGCTGAATCTACGCATAAGCACGCATGGCGCGCGCGCGGATTGTCCCTGCCACATCCGCGCATAAGCACGCATGGCGCGCGCGGGGGATTTGCACCCTGTTTTTCTCCTTCCTCCTTTCTCCTTCTTTCTTCTTTTCTTCTTCTTTCTTTCTATTTTTTCTTTTTTTTTTCTTCTTTCTCACTTGAAAAAAAATAAAATATATTTCTAAAAAAAATTAATTAAAATAAAATAAAAATAAATAAATAAAAAAAACTAATGTAAAAAAATTTTTCTATTCTTCTATTTCCTTTTATTGCATTTGATTATTTTCATTCACTGCATTTTAATTTTGTTTTCATAGCTTGTTCTTATTTTCCTTTCTAAGTTTCTTATTTTAATAATGGTGTTGAATGCTCTTACTCAATTGTTGAGAATTTCTTGGTTACTCTTGGTGCTTCATGACTTGTTTGGCATTAAATTTGCTCTACACACAAGATTAGTGCTTTAGTCCTTCCTGACTCGTGATCCCTTGTTTTTGTACATCATCATCATTGAGTTAGGATGGAACCAAATGCTCTCATGCTTATCACTAATCTTGTTTGTGTCAATTATTGATTAAGCTTGATGCAACATGCTCTTCATGTTATGTACCTATGCTTTGACTTTACTCTTGAATCAAGTATGAGTTAATATGCCTTTGCCTGAATTGATTTCTCACTCACATGTTGTAGCTACCATGTATTTGAGAATCTTACTCTTATTTGGCATTAGCCCCCGCCTATGTTTTATTGCTTTGATATCTTTGTTGTAGGCTTAAATTCCTTTCTTTCTCTTTCTTTTTAGGTTGGCCACCAAGAAGGAAAGGAATGGAAAAGCTTCTAATGGGGCCACAAACAAGTTCACCCCGCACAACCTTTTTGAAGGAACTCATCAATTGTAGCAACCCATCCACCTTGCTCTTCTTTGCATGCACCGAGGACGGTGCAAATTTCTAAGTGTGGGGAGGTCGTCCAACCAACCTCCATGGGTAACAACTTCCTTTTTCAACACCAAATTTTTTTTTGTTAGTTAGTTGTTGCATTACATAATAGGTTTCATGTTAGTTATAATTTGTATATATTCTATCATTTCTTTTTATGTTAGGACTACTTGGTTAGGGTGGTGATTTCTTTTCTAAGAAAAATTGTTTTAGGGCACCCTACCAATTTGAAATTTTTTTTTGTGACAAATTTGCTTGAAGAATTTATTTTGGGATATGGTTTCTGAGCTAAGAACACAAGTATGTGAGTTTTGAGCCAAATTGTGTGGTTACATCTTATAACCATTTATTTCCATTCTTGGGTGCATTATTCTCTTTCTATGATTGTAATATTTGATTTATTTGATTCTTTATGTCCATTGTTTCATGTAGACATGTATTTATATGATTAAGGCCATCATTTCATTTATCTCACTTACCCAAATAGCCTACCTTTCATCAACCATTGTTAGCCAAATTTGAGTCTATTTAATCCCTTTTATTCTTAATTTTAGCACATCACTACCCCTAAGTGAAAAACAATAAATGTCCTTAATTTGGATCTTTGATTAGCTTAGGCTAGTGAGAGTGTGTATCATTTGGGTATGGGAAACATGGGACATTGGTTGAGGTAAACGTGTAATTTTTGTATTTTTGTTGAAAATATTGGGAATTGGGTACATATTCATGCACTACATGTAAAACCATATGCATTGATACGTTTGTATATACTTTTGAAAAAAACAAAAAAATGTGAAAAAAAATTATAAAGAAAAAAAATATATATATAGAAAAAGAAAAAAAGAGAAAAAAAAATAAAAAGGGGGACAAAAATGCCCCAAAGTAAAGTTCAATAAAAATCAATGCATATGGAATGTGAATTAAAAAGAATGCATGAGTATGTGAAAAAGAGGGAATCATGGGTAGTTAGGTTGTGTATTAGAATTGTATAGGTTGTTATATGTGTTTGGTGAGAGCTTAGGTTAATCAAAGATCAAAATTTCGAGCTCACTTGATCATATGCATCCCTACCTTTACCCTAGCCCCATTACAACCTAGGAATAAGTCCTCATGATGAATGTATACATGCATTGAATAATTGTTGATTGTTAGATGAAAAACAAATCTTGGAAAGCATGATTAGAAGAGAATTGAGTGATCGACCCTATACACTAGAGCGGATACACTTCCGGTGAGGGTTCAATGCTCAATTCGTTGTTCTCGGCTTTCATGAGCTTTCTTCTTGCAAGTCTATTTGAACTTCATTTTGATATTTGAATTGGTAGAGTTTGTGAGTCGTCATATGGCTTTTGCCCTACTTGCTTATATATGTTCTTGGAGATTGATTTTCTTTTAACCAAGTAGGTAGAAGCATTTTGTATTTTGTTGCATGCATGTAGATAGGTTTATATAGTTTCTTTGCATTGAATAAATGTTCATAACCCTTTTCTTGTCCTTCTTTATTCTTAGCATAAGGACATGCTTGGTTTAAGTGTGGGGAGATTTGATAAATCCCGATTTTGTGGTTTATCTTGTGCTTATTTTGGGAGATTTTATCACCTTTTCTCACATTTATTCAATGAAATAGCATGGTTTTGTAATTCTCCCTTGATTTGTGCTTAAGTGTAAAAACATGCTTTTTAGGCCCTTAAATTGGTGATTTTAATTCAATTCAATTCCATTCGATGCCTTGATGTGTTTGTTGAGTGATTTCAGGTTCATAAGGCAAGTATTGGATGGAAGAAATGAGGACAAAAGCATGCAAAGCGAGAGAACTCATGAAGAAATGAAGGAACCATAAAGTTGTCAAGCCTGACCTCTTCGCACTCAATCAACCATAACTTGAGCTACAGAAGTCCAAATAAGAGGGTTCCAGTTGCGTTGGAAAGCTAACATCTGAGGATTCAAAATTATATAAATTTTGTCATAGTTGTCTGACATATAAAGGCGCGCGCATGCCATGTACGCGTGCGCGCCGATGGAGCAGCGTGGGTCCATTTTGGGCAACTCGTTAGGGGCGATTTCTAGCTCATTTTGGTCCCAATCCAACTCATTTCGGATGCTATTGAACCTAAAGATTGAAGGGGAAATGAATCAAGTAGTCATAGTTTAGTTTTTATCATGTTTTAGGAATAGAATTCTAGAGAGAGAGGCTCTCTCCTCTCTCTAGATTTAGGATAGAAATTAGGGTAAAGTTAGGTTGATCACTCTCAAATTTCTCTTTTAATTCTTGTTTTTATTTCAATTCTCTTTATATTTTAGTGTTCTATTGTCTTAATCTTCTTAGTTTCTCTTGTTAGTTTCTTATTTTGCTCTCTTTTATGTTGATGAACAATTGTTGGATCTTATTTTTCTTTAATGCAATTTTATGTTTCCATGCTCTTCTATGTTTATCTTCATTGTTATTATTGATTTCTTGCTTGTGATAGATATGGGTTTCACTAATTCTAGCATTTTGTGATGTTTACTTTTCTTGCATTCTAAGTGTTTGATGAAATGTTTACACTAATTTTTGAGTAGTTCTCTTTACTCTTGGCCTAGGCTTAGGGAATTGAGTGACCTTGAGTCATTGGGTCTCAATGAGTTGGTGATTTGAGAACCCTTGGTGATCAATTTGATAGCCATTGACACTAGCCTACTACTAGGTTAATTAGTAGTGAGGTTAGACCTTATGGGTTGATGTGATCAAGCCTATTTTATGTACTTTAAGCCTAGGAGTAGATATTGATGCAGGTGGAAATTGTCCCTCAACAAATTTTCTTCGGCAAGTGTACCAAATTTGTCGTCAAGTAAAAACTCACAATAGAGTGAGATCGAATCCCACAGGGATTGATTGATCAAGCAACTTTGATTAGAAGATTGTTCTAGTTCAGCGAATTCAGAATTTGGGTTGAGAGTTGCAGAAAATAAAATGGCAGGAATGTAAATGACGGAAAAGTAAATGCTAGAATTAAAGAACTGGAAGTAAATGATTGAAATTAAATTGCAGAATTGTAAATGGGAATGGGGTGTTTGCTCATGAAAGTAAACGCATAAATTAAAGAGAATGGGTGAGATTAGAATTGGGGAGTTCATTGGGCACAAGAGATGTTGCAATTCTCCGGATCAAGTTCATTTTCATCTCTTCCTCAATCAATGCACTCATTGATCTCCTTGGCAATCTTAATTGATTGAATTACAATTTCTTGCAATTCAATCCCTCAAATCTTGATCAATAGCCAATTCCTTAGTCAATTGCTCATGAGAAGAGATGAAGTGTGGTCACTGATTATACCACATGCATTTCCCAAATCAAGTTTTGAGAGGATTATAGTCACATATCCAACCAAACCCAATTTGGTCCAGCATGAGAAAGCATTTCTAGCTTGATGTCTTCATTCCTCTTTCAAGGTTCAGAAGAGATCCAAGTTTGAATAGTTTTTTTTCCAAGATAACTACCCAATGGGATGAAGATCGAAAGCTTTCAAGTAAAATCAAGAGAAAAGATAGAAGAAGAATGAAGAAAACTAGTATTGATCCATCAAATTACAACAGAGCTCCCTACCCAATGAAATGGGTTTAGTTGTTCATAGCTCTAAAAAATGAAAACAAAGATGGAGAATACATTCTGAACTAGAAGAACAGAGAAAGTAAAATATAGAGAGTAATGCTCTACCTTTTCAGAACTCTTTTCCAACTTCAAAACTCCCTAAATAATTCAAAGCTACTCCTATATATACTACTCTTCTATTCTTCTAGTTGATTCTTCAAGTCTTGGGCCTTTGGATCTTCAGTTTGGAGCAGTTCTCTTCTTCACTTGGGCTTGGTTTTACTTGCAGAGAGAAAGTGTGAAGTGGGCAGAGACTTTAGCTCAGGACGTTAGAGGTGTTAACATTCAGTGAGAAAATGGGTTCAAAAATGTTAGTGTCATTCAACTTTTTCACTAACGTTTCTTACCCAAGTAAAGGCCACGTTAACCTCAACGTTAGTGGCACAAACGTTGCCACTAACGTTGCCTCTTTGTCCTTCACACACGTTATTGGGACTCAACTTTCCCAATAACGTTGAGAGCCTCCCCCTTTCCCACGTTAGAGTCCACGTTAACTTAGTTAACGTGGCTCTTTTAACGTAGGCGTGCCAATCTTCGAGAACGTTAGTGACACTCAACATTGTCACTAACGTTCCAATATGCCCCTATCTCACGTTAGAGTCCACGTTAACTAGGTTAACGTGGCTTCTAACGTGACTTTGCAAACCATTTCCAATGTTAGTGACAATGTTGAGTGTCACTAACGTTGGCTCATCTTTCACTCATTGCCGTTAGCTTCCACGTTAACTAAGTTAACGTAGAGGTTAACGTGGCTCCTTGGGGTTTTGTGGTCGCTTGCAACGTTAGTGACAATGTTGGGTGTCACTAATGTTGTCGACCATTCTTGCCTCTCACGTTAGCTCCCACGTTAACCAAGTTAACGTGGAAGTTAACGTGGTATATTGCACCTTAGGCCAACGTTAGTGACAATGTTGAATGTCACTAACATTGGCTTCCTTCCCCTTGTTAACGTTAGAGGCCACGTTAACCAAGTTAACATGGACTCTAACGTGGCCACTTATGATCATTGGCCAACGTTAGTGATAATGTTAAGTGTCACTAACATTGGCTCAAAGTCCTTTCTTCATGTTAAAGCTCACGTTAACTTAGTTAACGTGACTCTTAACGTGGGCAATGATGGCTTCGAGAGCGTTATTGGCAATCACTTTTCTCATTAACTTTGCAAGCTACCTCCCATTTCACGTTAGTAGCCACGTTAATTAGATTAACATCACTGCTAAGTGGTTCTTCCTTGCTTCCTTTGGGCCTGAAATCAAGCAATAGAGTGCATCAAAGTTCTAGTCCAAGTCATGGTTAATGCAACATACAATTTGTCACTAAATTCATGCAAAATCCTCATGAAATCATGTAAAATGCACAATGTATGCTTGAATCAAGGTGTAAGTGAATATCTACCCAAAACTAGCTTATTTCCTAAGGAAATGCATGAAACTACCCTAAAAACAGTAAAGAAAAGGTCAGTGAAACTGGCCAAGATGCCCTGGCATCACATATTACGTACTTAAGGCTTTTAGAAGTAGACTTAATAGGTTTGCCTCTCATAATTATCAATATTTGGTTTGTAGACAAGGATGGTGATCTCAATTACCTATGTCTAGCCAAGAGTACCTTTCTATTCCTTTTGTTAGTTCATTGTTCATTTACTTTCTTGTTATTTACTTTTCTTGTCAAAATATAAAAATCAAACCCCTTGCATCCTCATAGCTAATAATTGAGCATTTCATTGTAATTCCTTGTGAGATGATCCAGAGTTGAAATACTTCGGTTAATTCTTATTTGGGGTTTGTACTTGTGACAACTCAAATTTTTTATGTGGGAATTGTTTGTTGGTTTAGAACTATGCTTACAACGAAGTCCTTATTTCTATGAGAGGAATTCTAGACCATTGAGCAATTCTCATTCATCAGCTTACTTGAGAGATACATTGTATAAGCTGTTTTAATTCTAAAACTCTGTATAATTCTATTTGTAACTAGTCGGCTTAAACTCCGCAAGCTGCGGCTAGTTCTCTATGATTATTATATTCTTATATTTATATATGTTTATCCTCTTACACCTATACCTTGTATCTTATGCTTTAGCTTCGTGTGAACGTCTCACGCGTTTGTAATTCTGTAATTTGATTATTAATCCTTCATCAGACTTCTATAATATATTATTCCCTTCTATATATATATGTATAAGCCTTAGAACTGTCGTAACCTCTGATTAACCTTTGCTTTACGGCTAGCGGTAAAGCTTAGGGTAATTGGGGTGTTACATTGTGCTTTATTGCAAACTTTGTGTGTCTTTTCTTTGATGCTATTAGGTTATCTACTTGATATTTCATAGCATGCTTGTTTGTGAGTGCATGTTTGGAGTAAATGAAGCACTGCGCTTTTGATATTGAGATTGATCACCTTGATATCGATTGCTTGGTGTAGACAGGAACCCTAATGGCCACTCGCGGACGAGGTCGTACGTGTTCATGAGGAGAGAGTAGGAATGAGCGACCAGCCGATAACCATGCCGAGTTCATGGCGGCAATGGCGAATCTTGCAAACATCATTGGGGCTATAGCTACTACGACTCTGCAAGCTATTCAGAGGTTAGGCCAATTGGCCAGAAACGGAAATGGAAATAGTGAAGGAAATGCGAATGAGAATGCGGGAGGAAACGGAGATAACATGGGAGGTGCTCCGATGACCTTGGCGACCTTTCTCAAGGTTCATCCTCCAAGTTTTCGAGGTTCAACTAATCTTACAGAAGTGGATAACTAGTTCCAAGCCATGGAACACGCACTGCAAGCACAGCATGTCCAGCATAACCAATATGTAGAGTTTGCTGCTTACCAACTTCGGGAAGAGGCCCAGCATTGGTGGCAGGCAGAATACCGCTTGCTACAGCTCCAGAATGCAGATGTTCCTTAGGATGTATTTCAAATGGCCTTATACAAAAAGTACTTCCCTTAGGGCGTGTTAGGCTGCCTCGAAACCTATGAAAGTTGGAAGCGTATCACATATCAAAGAGGTTTGAAGTACGACATCATGACTGTTGTGGCTCCTATGGAGGTTCATATTTTCTCTGATTTGGTGAACAAGGCAAGAGTTATTGAAGAGTACACAAAAATGGTAGCCTCATTAAATGAGACTTCTGAAGGAAATACTAGTAGGGAGCGTGACGATCACCTTGGGCTAAGGGGACAGAACATTAAAAGAAATGAACATACTTCTCAACATCTACGAGGTCAAAGGGATTTTAGAAAGAACAACAACACTCAGTTCCACATGGCAAAGGGAGATGGTCGATGCTACACTTGCGGATTACCAGGGCACCTTGCTAAGGACTGCCATAGAGGGAGGAACCGAGGTGTGTGTAAGAGTCATCAACAAGGCCGTGTGTTTGCTTTGGAGGCACGTAAGGTGACGGGGTCGGATCCTCCGACGAGAGGTAAGCGTATGCTTTGAGTCTTGTATTGCCTGGACCTGAGGTTAGTTTGATTCTATCTTTTGTAAAATTGTCGTTAGAATTTCAAGAGCTTAGAGTTTTGTTGGAAGTAAACCATGGGGAAAGGAGGATTCTAACGGCGGTAGCCGAGGATTTTGGACTTGTGATGACGAACGATCTGAGTTGGCATGCAGGAATGGTTACCAGATATGACTAGAAGTCTTGGGGGTTTACTGTGTGGACGATGGGTGCGGTTCAACACTAGTGGCAACAAAAAAACCGACTAACGTCCTTGCAGTTTTTAACTATGATTTTTACCGTTTTAAGATTTAGAGTGATTTTCAAATCTGGTTTGGAGCTTTGGTTTAATTGATTTGGTTTTGAAACTAGGATTTGAACTTTTGATCAAATGATACGACTTTAAAAAGGAAAGTGAGTCCTAAGATTTTTTTGGCTTGTGATTTTGGTTGTAAATCTAACTTATCAAAATGGATTCAAATTTAAGGGTTTTGATTTAAGGGGTTCAATGAATTTAGGAAAATCTTACTTTAAAATGATTGATTTACCAATAAAAGGTTTTTGACTCTTTTGATAAGGTTTTAACAATGGACTCATTTAGATTGGACTTGTTTTAAAAGTTTTGAAAAGTATTACAAAAATTGGTATTTTGGTTTAAAAGAAACGATTTTCGGATTTCTAGTGACGATAATCGGAGTGACGCAGCGAAAGTTGTACGCCAAGTTATCAAAGTGTGAGTTCTGGAAGGAAGAAGTGAAGCTCTTAGGTCATGTGGTGAGCAAGGGAGGAATGACCGCAGATCCTTATAAAGTAGCAATGGTGATGGAATGGGAAAGACCGACAAGGGTGACGGAAGTCAGAAGCTTCTTAGGTTTAGCCAGATATTACTAGAGATTCATTGAAGGATTTTCCCGGATTGCATTATTGATGGCTAGGTTGAAAAGAAAGGAAGCACCTTTTGTTTGGATGTCGGAGTGTGGAGAGAGTTTTCAGGCTTTGAAGCAGAAGTTAACTTCAGCATCTGTTTTAATCTTATTGGAACCGCATGAACCATTCGAAGTGTACGATGACGCTTCTCTAAAGGGTTTAAGTTGCGTGTTGATGCAACATCAGAGTGTGGTGGCTTACGCATCACGTCAGTTGGGACCACATGAGGTGAACTATTCAACTCATGATCTAGAATCAGCGGCGATTGTGTTTGCACCGGAGATTTGGAGGCACCACCTGTGCGGAGTGAGGTTTAGTGTCTTTTCTGATCATAAGAGTCTCAAGTATGTCTTTGATTAGAAAAACCTTAAAATGCGTTGGAGAAGACGGATGGAGTTGCTAAAGAATTATGATTTTGAACTAAGTTATCACCCTAGAAAGGCGAAGGTGGTCGTAGGTGCACTGGGTCAGAAATCTTTAACAATTGCTTGTGTGAGAATCAAGGAAGAGGAGTTAGTGGATAAGTTTGTGGATCTTAAGCTGGACATTGGTGAGGTAGCCGGAAGAGCTTGTTTGAGCCAGTTGCAGATTTCAAGCACGTTTAAAACGGAGATTCAGAGGGCTCTGCAAGATGAGCGAAAGCTTCAGAAGTTGTTGCAACCAGTTAGTGATAAGAGGTGTGAAGAGTTCACTAAGGATGGTGAAAGATTGTGGAGAGATAAGGGGAGAGTTTGTAATCAGGATGTCGGAAGTTTGAGACAAGACTTGTTGTTGGGGGCTCACTATAGTGGATTTTCTGTTTGTCCCGGAAGCACGAAGATGTATTGTAACTTAAAGATGTTCTGGTCACCTGGGATGAAAGGTGATGTAGCTACAATGGCATCCAAGTGTTTGATGTGTCAGAAGGTGAAGATAGAGCATCAGAAGCCGTCAGGAATGATACAGCCTCTTGAGATTCCTCAGTTGAAGTGGACTATGATGTGGTTTGGGTGATCGTGGTTCGCTTAACCAAATCCACTCATTTTCTGCCTATCTGAGTGAACTATTCTATGGAGGAGTTGGCGAGAGAGAACGTCGATATGGTAGGGTGATGGTGAACGAGGTGCCTTGGCAACTTGTTGGATTAGCAACGTTGAAAGTAGGATGCTTCGTGGGAATATATATATATATATATATCCCATCGCGTGATCCAGATTTTCGAGGGTGAAAATCTTTTTAAGGAGGGGAGGATGTAAGAACCCGCATTTTCACGTAGAACCATTTTAATAAAATAATTTTAGTGCCTGGAATAGATTCAAAATGTAGAAGTTTTAATTTGAAAATAAAAATGTGAAATTTGATTTCAGTGAATTTTTCCGAGATGGAAAATGTACCTTTTCAAAAAGATTTTTGTAAAAATGCGTACTAGTGGTAATGCTGGCAGTACCGGCTCTAGACTGTCCAGTACCGCGTATTTTGGAAAATAATATTTAGAAAATTGATTTGTTGTTTTGAAAGGACAAAAATAATTTTAGAATCGAAAATCGGACACCAATCTTAAAGGTTTTGGCTAAACGGATCAAAAATGCTAACGGGTTGGACGGGGCCCAAACCGGGCCCAAGGTTTAACATATATAAGCTCATTTATTGAGCTTTGAGCTCATTTTCCAGCTCTAAGAGAGAGAGGGCCGCGGTTTTTAGAGAGGAGAGGAAGAAGAGAGAGTGCACTATTCACCTCCATCTTCCGGAAGCTATAACTTTTGATCCGGAGCTACGATTGACGAGCTGTTTGCGGCCACGTGAAGCTCTTGTCGAGCTCTATGTTTGTATCTAAAGAAATCTGGTAAGAAACTGTGTCTCACTTCTCAGTTTCGTGCCCTAGATTTCTACGTTTTTGAAGTTATGGTTTTGAGTAGATTTTGTAGTTTTGGTTGTTTAGGTGATCTCTATTAGCAGGTAATTGATAGATTTCACCCCTAATCTTGTTGGATAAGGTAAGGTACCTCTTTATCCTTGTGGTTTGGTATAGTATGAGCTTTAGTTGTTGATGTATGGTTGTGTTGTATGTATGAAGCTTGTTTTTGGAGTTGGTGGTGGCTTTTGGTGTTGCTTTGATAGTTTGGAGCTTGGTGGAAGCTTGATTGGAATCAAGTTTGGTGTTTGAGCATATTGGAAATTGGCAAAGGTATGGTTTCGGTTTCCTTTATGTAATATGTAATGTTTCTGGACACTTAGGCTAGTTGACCCTAAGATAGGATTGAATATGTTAATGTTTGTGATATATGTTTGATGATGAGATTGAGAGGAATGTATGTGTTGGAGGATGATGTGTGATGAATATGGATGAGAATTATTGTTGATGTTAAAAATATTGATTATTGATGAATGTGTGAATTATTGTTTTTGAGGAGTGCTGTTGTTATTGTGGACGAATAATAATGGATATTAATGTGGAAGTGGTGTTGTGTAAAAGGAATTGGAATAATAATAGTAGTGATTATATGAATTGATGATGATTGTTGATATTTTAGTCATTATGAAGGTTGATGATGAATGTTGAGATTTGTTTTGGTTGTTGAGGTTGTTGTTGGTTGATGAGGATTATGAGTGTGGATTTATGATTGAATTGAAAATTTTGGATTGGTAGTGAGATATGATGTAATGGCTTAGTAATTTAGGTGTGAAAGTGAGGAGGATGATACGAAATGATAAGATGTTGTATGTAGTAGTGGTTTATGATGGTTGGACATGTTTTGGTTTGGATTCGACTTGAGAGATGGTTGATGACATGTCATCATGTCATATTTCTCTATGCTTTTTCTTTGTTTTCTTTATAGGTTTTATGCACTTTCTTGAGCCATAAGCAAGCCATTTGGGTAGAATTTCATGTTTCCTTTGATTCAATCAACCATGGATGAATTGATGCATTTTCATGAGTTTTTATGCCATAATTGCTTAAATTTCAAGAAGAAGAAGAACTCTCATGATTATAGTATAGCTTTGGTGTATTTGGTTGATTGATGATAGGTGAAAAGAGCTTTGAAGAAGGTTAGAGAAAGAAGAAAGGGCAAGGAGCAAGAGAGAACAAAAAGCTTGAGCAAAAGCTTGCCTCAAACTTTAGCTCAAACTTTTGGAAGAGTTGAATTCACCATGGATGAGGCAAAAGCTTGCGCCAACATTTGTCTCAAGCTTTTTGGCAAACGTTGGCACCACACACCAACACCCAGGAGGCCAAAAAGCTTGCGCCAACGTTTGCCTCAAACTTTAGGTCAAACGTTGGCTTGCAGCCTGAAGGGGTATACTTCCAACAAGAATAACCTGAGCTACAGAGCTCCAAAAGAGGTGATTCAAAAAGCAATGGAAAGTAGAAATCGGGAGCTTTACAAGCATATATGGCACTGCATGGTGGACACTAAAATTGAGGGAGAAAACTACCCCGAAATGTGCATAAACAAACATGGTGCCAACCTGCAGTGGGGCCAACTGACCTCTGCACCTTCGACGGAGTATAACTTGAGCTGTGAAGCTCCAAATGATGCGCTTTCAAAAGCGTTGGAAAGTAGACATTCAGGGCTTTCCAACAATATATAATAGTATGGGGTGGACAATGCGTTTGAGCCTCCAGAACTGGCGTTTTCGACCACGTTTGAGGCAAACTTCACCTCAAACGTTGGGCACCAAAGCCAGCGACCCTGTTCTCTTCAAAGGAGCATAACTTGAGTTGTAGATGTTGAATTGAGATGATTCCAATTGGGTTAGAAAGCTGACATTTAGAGCTTTTCAACCATATATAATAGTCTATAGTGGGCATAAAATTGGTAACGTTGACAAGAGGACAAAGTAGCACTCCAAGGCTTGATATGCAACAAGAGGGATCCACGTTTGGCTCAAAGTTTGACCTCAAAGTTTGGCTCAAACGTGGATGATAGCACGGGAGGCTAGCTGATACAAAAAGCTTGAGCCAAAGTTTGCCTCAAACTTTGACTCAAGCTTTAATGGTTCATGGCCCGGTTCACAAGTGGGTTTCTTTCCAACACTAAGAGCAATCAACAGAGGCCTTTTTCAACCCAATTCAATCAAGAGCAAAGGCCCAATTCAAGGCTTGAAGATCAATTGAAGAGAGTGTATAAATAGCTTAAAATTTACCCATCAAGTTTTTGGCGCCGTTGCCGGGGATTGATTTAGATCAACAATGATTAAGTGGGTGAGAAGTCTAGATTAAGCATTTTCTTTGTTTTTGTTCTTTGTTTCAAAGTGAAACCAAGGTGTTTGAGTTATTGCCTCACTAAGAAATTCTTTCTCTGTGACATGAATTTCAAATTTCATTGATGTTTACAAAATACAAATGGAGTTTAACTCATCTTATGGTCAAACAAAATTTTATGGGATATCATCCACCATCACCAATATCTAATGATGGCTGGAAATATCACCAAGAGAATACACATTCTGAGCATTCCAACTCATGGAGATTTGCTTCAGAGACACAAGATGAGCAAGAGAATCATATGGGATACTTCCCACCACCACAAAATGATTCAAGTCATTACTCTAATGGTGGCTGGGACTATCACCAAGGAATGAAAGAGCATCCACCCTCACGTCCCAGTTTCTCATTTGAAAGTTCTTCATCACTTGATTATGCCTCAACACAAAGTTTCCTCCAAAATCCATACAAGTCATCCCATCAATCACACAACTCATTCCACAACCCTCAACACAACTTCACCACAACACATCCACGTCACCAAAATTTCTCTCAACCTTCATCTTTTGAACCAGCAGATGAGGATTACCTTCAAGCCATTGAAATACATAGAAAGCTCGTGGAAAGATACACACAACCCCAATCCTGGAAAGAAACCATCCTCAATAAGATGAATGGGACCTTAGAGCGAACAAGGAGGAGCTTAGAACCACTGAGCAAGGAAAATGAAGGCCAATTGATGGATGTGAAGGAGAAAGTGGAAGAGCAAGATAAAGAGGCCACTGCATCAAGTGAACTTTCAATGAAGAATGAAGTGGTTGAAAATGAAACTGCACTTGAGGTGACAAGGGAAGGAGTGGAGGAGCAAGAAAGTGAGGAAGACACTCAAGAGAAGTCACCCTCAATTGAAGCAGAGAAATGCATAGAAGAAGAACTCATGGAACCACCAATTCAGGAGGCTCTTAATGAAGAAATCACTCCAATAATCACACAGCAACCATGTCTTGACATCCAAGAAGTGAAGGCAATTGACAAAAGCACCAAGAAGAGGATTGTGACCAAGATACCAAGGACAACATTCATGAGAAGGTCAACTCCAAACAATCCTCCCCCTGATCCAGCAAGCAAGATCAATCAAGCCAATTTCACAAGGAAGCTTGTTGAAAGGAGACCAAGACAGGGGACAATAACTGAAACTTCTCCCCTCTTGGAGTCATTCCTCTTAACAAACTGGAAGAAGAGGAAGAAAGTGAAGAATAGGTAAATAGTAGGTAACATTCCTTCTCCCTGCTTTGTTTAATTTTCAATAAATTGACATATGGTTGCATTCTAAGTTTGGTGTTGCTATGCAACAAAATTTGCTTCAAACCTTTACTGGATACTTGCATCAATTCCAAGAGAAAGTGTCACACTAAGTTTGGTGTGCCACTTATATTTTTATGCAATGTATCATGCACACCAACTTATTTTTGCAATCACAATGTCTCTGTCTCTTGTGCCATGATTTTTATCTTAAATTTTGCTTGCTCAAAACACATGTACTGCTAACATTTCATTGTGTAAGACATTCATGATCCATCTTAGCCCTATAGACATTGTTCTAATTGATGCTTGAGGATGAGCAAGCATTCTGAGTTTGGCAAGGGAAAGAAGAAGAATAGAGGAAAAAGGACAACAATAATGAAGATGAACTACAAGGTTGTAGAGCTCCTTTTCTTCTCATTTGTTTCCTGCACTTAAATTTCATGATTGTCTTTATCTTCTCTGTTTACATGTGTGTATGAATAAAGCATAGCTTGAATCTTGATTTGTAACATGTTGCTGTGGCATTATAATTACCAACTTGAATTCTATGAATTCAAAAGCAATAAAGTATCATGATCATAAACAAACAAGGAATTAAAGAAGAATTTAGCATGTGCATAAAAGTATTGGAAAGCTAGTATGTTTGATTGTTGCTTAATTGCATTGGATTTTATTTAATTGAAGTTTTCATCTAGGACATTTTGTGAAATCTTTTGAAATCATGAAAACCTTGAAAAAAAAAAGTAAATGCAAAAAAAGGGCAAGAAAAGAAAAAGGGAAAGAATGGGAAAGCTGAAGGCTCTAAGTACCAATGGCAATTTATTTGCTAAGTGCTTGTGGTGTTTATGTATCAAGCCAAATGCTTGAAAACAAAACACTTAGAAGTCAAGGCTAGGCTCAAGTGCAAAAGCACTCCCTCAAAGCTCAAGGCTCTGAGCATCAATGATTAGAGAGTCAAGAAAAGAAACAAATGAGCTTAATGAAGTCCTCTAATTAAATGCTTGTGGTGCTTATGTATCAAGTGGTAATACTTGAAAACAAAGCATTTAGAGTCGTAGCTTTGTTATCAACTCATGGGGCAAAGCACCCAAAAGGAGAAGCTAATAAGAAAATTAAAAGTTTGCTTCAAGGAAGCAATATAAGAAAAAGATTTCATAAATTGAGCTAGATGGAAGCATCAATCATTTACATTTCTTCTGTGATTATAGCATGCATTGAAAACTAGCTTACCATGAAAATTGAGTTGCTATTCTTCCTACCTTGGATTGTCAATCTCTACTGCATGATTCTTTTCTTGCTTGGGGACAAGCAAGGTTTAAGTTTGGTGTTGTGATGACATGTCATCATGTCCTGTTTTTCTATGCTTTTTCTTTGTTTTTTTATAGGTTTTATGCATTTTCTTGAGCCATAAGCAAGCCATTTGGGTAGAATTTCAGGTTTCCTTTGATTCAATCAACCATGGATGAATTGATGTATTTTCATGAGTTTTTATGCCATAATTGCTTAAATTTCAAGAAGAAGAAGAACTCTCATGATTATAGCATAGCTTTGATGTATTTGGTTGATTGTTGATAGGTGAAAAGAGCTTTGAAGAAGGTTAGAGAAAGAAGAAAGGACAAGGAGCAAGAGAGAACAAAAAGCTTGAGCAAAAGCTTGCCTCAAACTTTAGCTCAAACTTTTGGAAGAGTTGAATTCACCATGGATGAGGCAAAAGCTTGCGCCAACGTTTGTCTCAAGCTTTTTGGCAAACGTTGGCGCCACACACCAACACCCAGGAGGCCAAAAAGCTTGCGCCAACGTTTGCCTCAAACTTTAGGTCAAACGTTGGCTTGCAGCCTGAAGGGGTATACTTCCAAAAAAAATAACTTGAGCTACAAAGTTCCAAAAGAGGTGATTCAAAAAGCAATGGAAATTAGAAATTGAGAGCTTTCCAAGCATATATGGCACTTCATGGTGGACACTAAAATTGAGGGAGAAAACTGCCCCGAAATGTGCATAAACGAACATGGTGGCAACCTGCAGTGGGGCCAACTGACCTCTGCACCTTCGACGGAGTATAACTTGAGCTTTGGAGCTCCAAATGATGCGCTTCTAAAAGCATTGGAAAGTAGACATTCAGGGCTTTCCAACAATATATAATAGTATGGGGTGGACAATGCGTTTGAGCCTCCAGAACTGGCGTTTTCGACCACGTTTGAGGCAAACTTCACCTCAAACGTTGGGCACCAAAGCCAGGGACCCTGTCCTCTTCAAAGGAGCATAACTTGAGTTGTAGATGTCCAATTGAGGTGATTCCAATTGAGTTAGAAAGCTGACATTCATAGCTTTTCAACCATATATAATAGTTTATAGTGGGCATAAAATTGGCAACGTTGACAAGAGGACAAAGTAGCACTCCAAGGCTTGATATGCAACAAGAGGGATCCACGTTTGGCTCAAAGTTTGACCTCAAACTTTGGCTCAAACGTGGATGACAGCACGGGAGGCTAGCTGATACAAAAAGCTTGAGCCAAAGTTTGCCTCAAACTTTGACTCAAGCTTTAATGGTTCATGGCCCGGTTCACAAGTGGGTTTCTTTCCAACACCAAGAGCAATCGACAGAGGCCATCTTCAACCCAAATCCAAAGCAAGCAAAGCCCATTATCATCACTCAAAGGCACAAGAGATAAATAAACTAGGAATTTCATTTAATTGTAATTTGTCTTTAATTTCACTTTCATTTTCATTTTCATTTTGTAAAAATGCCTATAAATAGGCATCTGTTTCATTTTATTAAAAAGGCGAGCTCCAATAGAGAGCATAGAAGGCTGGCTCTACTAGGGAGCATTAGGAGTAGTAGAGAGCTCTCTCTTTAGTTTTTCTCTTTGTTTTGAATCTTGGGTTGAGAATTGAAAGAATTCAGTTTCATTCTCACTTTGAGATTTCTCTTGTTCTTCTTCTACAAAATTTCAGTGAATTAAGGATTTGAATCAACACTCTGTTTACTGCTTTCATCTTTATTTATTTTGCAAATTGTTCTCTGTTGGATCAAGGAAGGACTTGAGATCTAGATTTGTTTTCTAGTCTCATTGAGCCCCTGAGATCTTCAATTTCTCTTTTAGATTTTGCAATTGAGCCAAGCTACTTTCTGTTTTGATTCTACAAGTGATTTTCCAAATCCATTTGAATATGCTGCATCTTTTAATTCTCTGTTTGATTGCACTTTGAATTCTCTTGTTTAGTTTTAATTCCCAGCACCCCAACTCCTTTATTCTTCCTGCAATTTAAATTTTCAGTTGCTTGAATTACTGCCTTCTTTAATTTCCAGCACCCACTCCCCTTTACATTCACTGCAATTTATATTTCTCGTCATTTAAGCTTCCGCCCATTTAAGTTTCTGTCCAATTTAGCTTCTGCACTTTTAATTCTTGCAATTTACTTTCTGTCGGTCACTTTTCACACAATTCACTCAATGTTAGCTTGACTAAACTAATCACCCACTAAAGTTGCTTGATCCATCAATCCCTGTGGGATCGACCTCACTCTAAGTGAGTTATTACTACTTGATGCGATCCGGTATACTTGCCGGTGAGTTTTAGGTGTTTTGGAATTTGTTTTCCAAAATTTACCCATCAATGGTTAAATTTGAGGATTTGAGGTTTTGGGTGAAAAAGGATTTTTAGTGAACTTTCTCTGATCATAACTTTTGCCTCGGTTTTCAAAATTTGTTGAATTTGTTTATATTTGAAGATTATTGAAAACCGTTCGATTTGATACAAAGTTTGCAAAATTTGGAATTTTGTAGAGGAAGTTATGATCATTCAAAGTTGGTGTTAAAAATCTGAAATTCTGCAAAGTTGCAGAATTTCAGGATTTCTGATATGTGCACATGCACAGCCTTGTGCGTACGCATAACCCTGCAAAAATGTTATTCTGTACAGACGCACAGACCTGTGTGTATCCACAGGCAGGGGAAAGGGCTCTGGTAGCAACGCTAGCATAGGTTGTTCGCGCGCACATCAAGGAAGAATTATGACCTGTGCAGACGCACAGCCTTGTGCGCACACACAAGTCGGGAAGGGACGTCTGCTAGGGGCGCTCGCACAGCTTGTATCCGTGCGTACGCACACCCCTGCGTGTATGCACACTTTCAAAATCTTCCTCGGCGTGCGCACGCACACCCCTGTGCGGACGTACATGCCCTGTTTCATAAATTGAAACTTTGTTTTCAACTATTTCACCTTCCCAACAAAGTTGTAAGCTTCTATAACACCATTTTAAGACTCTTGGACTTATTTTAGAGCATTGAAATATGGGAAAGGTCTTAGGGATTTAAGTTGGGTTTTCCTTAAAAAAGTTAGCAAACGAAGGTTTAGGTTTCTGGTGTATTGCGGATGAGTTAGTTGAAAGGGAAGGAAGAGTGGTGCATATGGTGATTGTTGACAATGAATTGGGAAATTGATGAACTAATGAGCTCGGAATGGAAGTGATGAATTGATGATGGTTATGATGAGTTGAAGACTCAAAGAGGAGTGATGATCTTGTTGAATAATGAGAGTGTGCCAGGCACTATATCCTTGGGTTAAGTATGAGAATGTACAGGGTATTATGTCTCTGGGATTGAACTATAATTGATAATCTTTTCTGCTGTAAGAGTGTGCCAGGCATTATATCCTTGGGTTACGCATGCAAGTGTGTCCGACACTATATCCGTGGGTGAATAGAGTGTGCCCGACACAATATCCGTGGGTTAATAGAGTGTGCCCGACACTATATTCGTGGGTGCGGCAGAAAAGCGACATCTGAAAGGATGCGTCGCATTGGCATTTCTGGACCAACAAGTGATATCCAAAAAGTGCATATTCTATATGCTTGCTTGCTTTGTTTACTTGAGTTTGCCTAAATGTATAACATGCCTACTTGCTTCTTGAACTACTTGCTGTATATGAATACTACCTGTGCTTTCCTTGCTTGCATTTATCTGTGTTTGACTGGTGCTAAGGAGGTTAGGAAGGCGGTGGCGATGTGATTGATGCACGAAAACTTGTATCGCTACAAATTTCCCTCGGCAAGTATATTGAATTGCCGTCAAGTAAAAACTCACAATAGAGTGAGGTCGAATCCCACAGGGATTGATTGGTCGAGCAACTTTAATAAGAGGATAGTTCTAGTTGAGCTAAGCAAAGTTGAGTTGAGAATTGCAGAAAATTAAATGGCAGGAAAGATAAATGACAGGGAATGTAAGTGCTGAAAGTAAATGGCGGAATATAAATTACAGAAAAGTAAATTGTAAAATCTTAAATGGGAATTTGGGGGGATGAGCATCAAAGTAAATAGCAAAAATTAAAGAGAATGGGTAAGAGATTGGGTTTAGGAGATGTTGCATTCTCTGAATCAAGTTCATCTTCATCTCTTCCTCAATCAATGCATTCGTTGATCTCCTTGGCAATCTTAAGTGATTGGATCCCAATTCCTTGGCAATCCAATCTCTCTAAGCTTGAACAATTGCTCAATTCCTTGATTTAATTGCTCATGGGAAGAGATGAAGTATGGTCACTAATTATACCACATGCATTCTGGTGCACGGAATTGTGATCACACTTTTCACAACTCCGCACAACTAACTAGCAAGTACACTGGGTTGTCCAGGTAATACCTTACGTGAGTAAGGGTCGATCCCATGAAGATTGACGTCTTGAAGCAAGCTATGGTCATCTTGTAAATCTCAGTCAGGCAGATTCAAATGGTTTTGAGGATTTGATAATTAAAAGATAAATAAAATGGAAAATAACATAGAGATACTTATGTAATTCATTGGTGGGAATTTCAGATAAGCATTTGGAGATGCTTTGTTGCTTTTGAATCTCTGCTTTCCTATTGTCTTTATCCAATCATGCGTCCCCCCTTCCATGGCAATCTGTATGATCCTCTCAATGAAAATGTTCCGGCTACGGTTTCTGTACGGCTAATCAACTGTCGGATTTTTCGTCTCAGATGAAAAATACCAAGCACAGCTATCGCAGGGCTAATCATCTGTTGGTTCTCACTTGTGTCGGAATAGGATTCCTTGATCCTTTTGCACACTGTCACTGCGCCCAACAGTCATGAGTTTGAAGCTCGTCACAGTCATCCCGTCCTAGATCCTACTCGGAATACCATAGACAAAGTTTAGACTTTTCGGATATCAGGAATGCTGCCAATTGTTTCTAGTGTATACCACAAAGGTTCTAATCTCTGATTCGGATGCTCTGTTCTCAGGAGAGACGATGCGAATCGCAGATCAAAGACCCAAGAGAATATACTCCGTCTGTCGTCCAATGACTAAGTTGAACATCATGTAGACCGCTTGTGGTTGTCAGGCACACCGATCTTGGCTAAGCGAGTAACGAAGATAATGGGTGATTGTCAAGGGTCACCCCTTCATTCTGACTTAATTGAATTAAGTACGAGAGTATATCTTTGAGAAGAAGTAGGCATGAATTGAAAGAAAAATAGTAGTACTTGCATTAATTCATGAAAAAGAGCAGAGCTCCTCACCTTAATCTATGAGGTGTAGAAACTCCACCGTAGAAAATACATAAGAGAATAAGGTCTAGGCATGGCCGAATGGCCAGCCTCCCCTAAACGTGAAAAATGATCTAAAGTGATCAAAAAGCTCCCCAAAAGTCTCCAATGTAATATTCAAAGGTGCTATTTATACTAAACTAGTAACCTAGGTTTACAGAAAATGAGTAGATAGTGCAGAAATCCACTTCCGGGGACCACTTGGTGTGTGCTTAGGCTGAGCTTTGAAGCTTTCACGTGCATAGGCCATCCTTGGAGTTAAATGCCAGCTTGGATGCCAGTTTGGGTGTTTAACTCCAGTTCTGGTGCCAGTTCCGGCGTTTTAAGCCAGAAAAAGGGTCTCTGGTGGGCGTTTGAATGCCAGTTTGGGCCATCAAAACTCGACAAAATATGGACTATTATACATTACTGGAAAGCCCAAGATGTCTACTTTCCAATGCAATTAAGAGCGCTCCAATTAGGTCTCTGTAACTCAAGAAAATTTTCTTCGAGTGTAGGAGGGTCAGAATCCAACAGCACCTGTAGTCCTTTCTCAGCCTCTGAATCAGATTTTCGCTCAGGTCCCTCAATTTCAGTTAGAAAATACCTGAAATCACAAAAAAAAATACACAAATTCATAGTAAAATCCAGAAATGTAATTTTTGCATAAAAACTAATAAAACTACACTAAAAAGTAACTAAAACATAATAGAATGATTGGCATCCATAGGAACTCAGAATTTAGATAGTGTTATTGATTCTCCTAGTTTAGTATGTTGATTCTTGAACACAGCTACTTATGAGTCTTGGCCGTGACCCTAAGCATCTTGTTTTCCAATATTACCACCGGATACATAAATGCCCCAAACACGTAACTGGGTGAACCTTTTCAGATTGTGACTCAGCATTGCTAGAGTCCCCAGTTAGAGGTGTCTAGAGTTCTTAAGCACACGCATTTTCTTTGGATCATGACTTTAACCACTCAATCTCAAGCTTTTCACTTGGACCTTCATGACACAAGCACATTGTTAGGGACAGCTTGATTTAGCCACTGAGGCCAGGATTATATTCCTTTGGGCCCTTCTATCCATTGATGCTCAAAGCCTTGGATCCTCTTTACCCTTGCCTTTTAGTTTAAAGGGTTATTGGCTTTTTCTGCTTGCTTTTTCTTTTTCTTTCTTTTTTTTGCCTCTCTTTTTTTTGCAAGCATTGTATTTTTCACTGCTTTTTCTTGCTTCAAGAATCAATTTTATGATTTTTCAGATTATCAATAACATTTCTCTTTATTCAGTATTCTTTCAAGAGCAAACAATTTTAACATTCATAAACTTCACTATAAAAAATATGCACTGTTCAAGCATTCATTCAGAAAACAAAAAGTATTGCCACCACATTCAAGAAAGGTGAAGGATTTATGGAACACTCATAGCTTTAAGACATAGACACTAGACACTAATGATCATGTAATAAAGACACAAACATAGACAAAACATAAAGCATAAAAATAAAAAAATAGAAAAATACGAACAAGGAAATTAAAGAACGGGTCCACCTTAGTGACGGCGGCTAGTTCTTCCTCTTGAAGGTCCTATGGAGTGCTTGAGCTCCTCAATATCTCTTCCTTGCCTTTGTTGCTCCTCCATCATGGCTCTTTGGTCCTTTCTAATTTCATGGAGGATAATGGAGTGCTCTTGGTTTTCCATCCTTAGTTGCTCCATATTGGAACTCAAATCTCCTAAAGAGGTGTTGAGTTGCTCCCAATAGTTGTGTGGAGGAAAATGCATCCCTTGAGGCATCTCAGGGATTTCTTGATGAGGGACTTCCTCATGCTTTTGTTGAGGTCCATGAGTGGGCTCTCATGTTTGCTTCATCCTCTTTTTAGTGATGGGCTTGTCCTCTTCAATGAGGATATCTTCCTCTATGACAATTCCGGCTAAATTGCATAGGTGACAAATGAGATGAGGAAAGGCTAACCTTGCCAAAGTGGAAGGCTTGTCAGCCACCTTATATAGTTCTAGAGGTATGATCTCATGAACTTCCACTTCCTCTCCAATCATGATACTATGGATTATGATAGCCCGATCCACAGTTACTTCGGACCAGTTGCTAGTGGGAATGATAGAGTGTTGGATGAACTCTAATCATCCTCTAGCCATGGGTTTGAGGTCAAGCCTTCTCACTTGAACCGGCTTGCCTTTGGAGTCTCTCTTCTATTGGGCTCCTTCCACACAGATGTCCATGAGAACTTGGTCTAACCTTTGATCAAAGTTAACCCTTCTTGTGAAAGGATGAAGATCTCCTTGCATCATTGGCAAGTTGAATGCCAACCTCACAATTTTTGGACTGAAATCCAAATATTTTCCCTGAACCACTGTGAGCCAATTCTTTGGGTTCGGGTTCACACTTTGATCATGGTTCTTAGTGATCCATGCATTAGCATAGAACTCTTGAACCATTAAGATTCTGACTTGTTGGATGGGGTTGGTGAGAGCTTCCCAACCTCTTCTTCGAATCTCTTGTCGGATCTCCGGATATTCGCTCTTTTTGAGCTTGAAGGGGACCTCAGGGATCACCTTTTTCTTAGCCACAACTTCATAGAAGTGGTCTTGATAGACCTTTGATATGAATCTTTCTATCTCCCATAACTCGGAGGTGGAAGCAATTGCCTTCGCTTTCCTTTTTCTGTAGGAGTGGTTCGGCCAAGGGGGGTTGGGAGTGTTTGTGATGTGTGAAAATGAATGAGTAAGGAGGGGTATTTATAGGGTAAGGGGGAGAGGGAATCCGTGTGATAGAGGTTGGGTTTGGGAGGGAAATGGTTTGAATTTGAGTGGGTGGGGGTAGGTGAGTTGTATGATGGGAAATACCGGATGGATGTGAGTGGTGAAGAGATTATGGGGAAAAGGGTAGGATTTGATAGATGAATGGTGTTTGGGGAAGAGTGTTATAGATTTCTCATCCCTGCACCTTTCTGGCATTTAAACGCCCTCTGTGTGGTATTTCTGGCGTTAAACACCAGGCTGATGCCCCTTTCTGGTGTTAAACGCTAGTCTGGCTGCCAGTTCTGGCGTTTAACGCCCAAAATGCTACCAGACTGAGCGTTAAACGCCAATTCTGCTACCTTTACTGGCATTTAATGCCAGCCAGACACCAGACATCTTTTTCTGGCGTTAAACGCCAGTCTGGCTGCCATTTTTAGCATTTAACGCCCATAATACTGCCAGATTGGGCATTAAACGCCCATTTTGCTATCCTTACTGGTGTTTAAATGCCAATAAGCTCGTCCTCCAAGGTGTGCTTTTTTTTTATGCTATTTTTTATTACTGTTTTAATTTTGCAGCTGTTTTTATGACTCCACATGATCATCAACCTAAAGAATACATATAATAACAATAGAAAATAAAATGAAAAAGTAATTAATATAGATAAATAAAATTGGGTTACCTCCCAATAAGCGCTTCTTTAATATCAATAGCTTGAGAGGATGCTCTTACAGAGCTTCACAGGTGCTCAGAGCATGATTGTGGCCTCCCAACACCAAACTTAGAAGTTGAGTGTGGGGGCACTGTATGAATCTGTACTGAGAGAAGCTTTTCATGCTTCTTCTCTATATTTACAGAAGAAGATCCTTGAGTCTTAAACACAAGGTAGTCCTCATTCAATTGAAGGACTAACTCTCCTCTGTCCACATTAGTCACAGCCCTTACTGGGGCTAGGAAGGGTCTTCGAAGGATGATGGATTCATTCTCATCCTTCCCAGTGTCTAGGATTTTGAAGTCAGTAGGGACATAAAGGCCTTCAACCTTCACTAAGACATTCTCTGCCATCTCTACTGAGAATCTTGCAGCTTGTACCTCAAAGATCCCTAGTTTCTCCATTACAGCGAGTGGCATGAGGTTGATACCTGACCCCAAGTCACACAGAGCCTTTTCAAAGTTCATGGTGCCTGTGGTGCAAGGTATTAAGAACTTTCCGGGATCCAGTTTCCTTTGAGGCAATGTCTGCTGAATCCATGTATTCAGTTCATTGATGAGCAATGAAGGTTCATCCTCCCAAGTCTCATTACTAAATAACTTGGCATTCAGCTTCATGATTGCTCCTAGAT